>NC_069499.1:520587123-520645382 GCF_027579735.1 Bombina bombina | reverse complement strand
TCTCTCTCTCCCCACCCCTCTCTCTATCCCCCCTCTCTCTCTCCCCCTCTCTCTCTCCCCCTCACTCTCCCCCTCTCTCTCTCCCCCCTCACTCTCACCCGCTCTCTTTCTCCCCTCCCCTCTCACTCTCTCCCCTCTCTCCCCCCCTCTCCCCCCCTCTCTCTCCCCCTCTCCCCCCTCTCTCTCCCCCTCTCTTCCCCCTCTCTCCCCTCTCTCTCCCCCCTCTATCTCTCCCCCTCTCTCTCTCCCTCTCTCTCTCCCTCTCTCTCTCTCTCCCCTCACTCTTTTGCTCTCTCTCCCCCTTTTCTTTTTCTTTCTCTCTTCCCCTCTTTTTTGCTCTCTCTCTCTTCCCCTCTCTTTTGCTCTCTCTCTTCCCCTCTCTTTTGCTCTCTCTCTTTTCCCCTCTTATTTTTTCTCTCTAACCCTCTCTTACTTTTCCCCCTCTCTCATCCTATCTTTAGCTCTTTCACATCTCTTTGTTCCCTCCCCCTGTTTCTATCTCTCCCCCCTCTATATCGCGTGTGCGACCATGCCCGACCCCGCCTCTTCATGCCTGACCACACCCCCTATATCCCCCTCTCTCCCCCCTCTCTCTCTCTCTCTCTCCCTCTCTCCCCTCCTCTCTCTCTTTCCCCCTCTCTATCTCTCGCCCCTCCCTCTATTTCCCCCCTCTCTATCCACCCTCTCTCTCTCCCCACCTCTCTCTCTCCCCCTTTTCTTTTTCTCTCTCTCTTCCCCTCTCTTTTGTTCTCTCTCTTTCCCCCTCTTATTTTCTCTCCCCCCTCTATTTTGCTCTTTCCCCTCTCTTATCCTATCTTTAGCTCTTTCTCATCTCTTTTGTTCTCTCCCCTCTTTCTATCTCTCCCCCCTCTCTCTCCCTCCCCCCTCTCTACCCCCCTCTCTCTCCCACCCTCTCTCTCTCTCCCCCCCTCTCTCTCTCCCCCCCTCTCTCTCTCCCCCCTGTCTCTCTCTCTCTCTCCCCCTCTCTCTATCTCTCCCCCTCTCTCTATCGCCCCCCTCTCTCTATATCCCTCCCTCTCTATCTCCCCCTCTCTATCTCCCCCCTCTCTCTCCCTCCTCTCTTTCCCCCCTCTATTTTGTTCTCTCTCCCCCTTTTCTTTTTCTCTCTCTTTTCCCCTCTCATTTGCTCTCTCTCTTTCCCCCTCTTATTTTCTCTCTCCCCCTCTATTTTGCTCTCTCTCCCCCCTCTCTTGCTCTTTCCTCTCTCTTATCCTATCTTTAGCTCTTTCCCATCTTTTTTGTTCTCTCACCCTCTTTCTATCTCTCCCCCCTCTCTATCTCTCTCCCCTCTATCTCGCGTTCGCGACCGTGCCCCGCCCCTTCACGTCCGGACATGCCCCCTTCACTTTCGGACACGCCCCGCTCATCCCCGGCCACGCCCACGCCCACTTCTGCCCGCACTGGCTGCAAACAGCAGATCAGGTATGGACTCTAAGGCCAGGTGTGTTTGTCCTCGTGCTGTCTCTAATGCGCATGACAGCTTCGGACAAACACACTTGGCCTTTTATATTATAGGATATTCCTATATATCTCTGTATATATCTATACCTACATGTAATCATCTCTCTCTCTCTCTATCTATATATATATATATATATATATATATATATTTATAGGTAAAAATATATATTGTACCAAAAATATATTATGTATATATATATTTATATATATATATATGTATATTATTTTTTAATATATATATATATATATATATATATATAAATAATTAGAACATCATCTGTTATCTGAAAAACATTGGAATGTGAAATATTCGGCACACAGGAGAATATGCAATCAGGTTTGCATGCGAGTAGGGTATTCTTTTTTTTGCTCCATTGACTTCTATGGGGGATTACGTGAATGCACACGTGATATTGTAACTTTGGCTTTTGCACTCGTCGGTTAACGCACATGCAAAAACAGTTTACATTCAACTCATAATACGAGCTCAACCCGATGAGCACAAAAAGCAGAACTTCCAGAGCAGTTAACGCTCGAGCAAGAGCATTAATTAGGGCTCTAGTTGTAATCTGGCCCAAAGTAAGTAATAACTCCCATGCTACTTTTTATAAACCCTAAAAAAAATGCGTTTTGCCTATTAGGATATTTCTATAAACTAAAATGATCTAAAAATTGCTTGGTCTGGTGATAAAATGGCATAACACTTATGTGGAGCCCTCACAGAAAAAAAGTTGAAATTTAAAATGAATGTAAACTTGAGCATAGTCACTCAAGTCATAGGAAAGGATTTAAATTAACAAAACTTTCATTCATGAAATGTGTAGGATATACTTATCTTCTGAGATTTTTACCTTGTAATGTCAGAGCGATAAGCGCCGTTCCTCCGCCCGCCATATTCTTCAATTGATTGTCAGATGGCTCATCTGCAATCCACTAATCATTGTCCCCCCCAGATATTGTATGCCCGTTTCATTATGTGGAATATTCTAATCTGTTAAATGAGCTATTCAGACTAAGTACAAAAAAAATAAGTTTTTAAATGCATATATAAATAGATTATCAAATGGGTTTAAACTGAATGGCATCCTGTTACTAATCATTCAAACTCTTTAAGAACCCTATTCCAACCATTCAACTGCAGGGCTTTTATGAGGAAGACAATCTCATCTATGTTTAGTTCAGAAAAAAAAAAAAAATTAAAACATTAAAATAATGAGTAAAAAATCATTTAAGCTAAAAACATGTTAGCAAATATTTAAAATACTGATATAACAATAATTGTTTATTACTGTAATTAAGTATTTTGATGTCCTTATTTAAGCAGATACTCGCACATAATTAGGAGGGAAGAATGTTTACATCATGGTCTGAGCTTCTTTGGAGACTGTTGGCCAGATTACAAGTGGATTTCAAGAAAGCAATATTTGCGCTTCACTGTGTAATACCCGCGCAGGCTAATGTATTACTGTATTAATGTATGCTAGGAAGTATTGCTCTCACAAGAGCTCGCTTTCATAAGCTTCAATGGGAGCCTCGTTCTAATGCCATCAGAGACGACATTAGAACCTAAGTGCAGCGAAGGGGGTAAATAGCGCAGTGATTGCAGTGATTGCATTTGTAAATATGTATGTATATGCTGATATGCATGATGTGTATATAAGCATATTAACACATAAATATATATGTATATAAACATATTAACACATAAATATATATGTATATAAACATATTAACACATAAATATATATGTATATAAGCATATTAACACATAAATATATATATATATATATATGTATATAAGCATATACTATATATTTACTGGGAACACATACGCCTAGATTTAGAGTTTTGTGGCCAAAGGGGTGCGTTAGCTACGCGTGCTTTTTTCTGGCCGCACCTTTTAAATACCGCTGGTATTTAGAGTTCACAGAATGGCTGGGTTTTCAGTGCGTTAGGCTCCAAAAAGGGAGCGTAGAGCATAATTTAACGCCACTGCAACTCTCGATACCAGCGGTGCTTACGGACGTGGCCAGCTTCAAAAACGTACTCGTGCACGATTCCCCCATAGAAAACAATGGGGCAGTTTGAGCTGAAAAAATAACTAACACCTGCAAAAAAGCCGCGTTCAGCTCTTAACGCAGCCCCATTGTTTTCTATGGGGAAACACTTCCTACGTCTCCACCTAACACCCTAACATGTACCCCGAGTCTACACACCCCTAACCTTACACTTATTAACCTCTAATCTTCCGCCCCCGCTATCGCTGACACCTGCATATTTTTTTAACCCCTAATCTGCCGCTCCGTAAACCGCCGCTACTTACATTATCCCTATGTACCCCTAATCTGCTGCCCCTAACACCGCCGACCCCTATATTATATTAAATAACCCCTAATGCCCCCCACAAAGTCTGCCTATACTTATTAACCCCTAATCTGCCGACCGGACCGCGCCGCTATTATAATAAAGTTATTAACCCCTAATCCACCTCACTCCCGCCTCAATAACCCTATAATAAATAGTATTAACCCCTAATCTGCCCTCCCTAACATCGCCAACACCTAACTTCAAACATTAACCCCTAATCTGCCGACTGGAGCTCACCGCTATTCTAATAAATGTATTAACCCCTAAAGCTAATTCTAACCCCCTAAGTTAAATATATTTTTTATCTAACAAAATAAATTAACTATTATTAAATAACTTATTCCTATTTAAAGCTAAATACTTACCTGTAAAATAAACCCTAATATAGCTACAATATAAATTATAATTATATTGTTGCTATTTTAGGATTAATATTTATTTTACAGGCAACTTTGTAATTATATTAACCAGGTACAATAGCTATTAAATAGTTAATAACTATTTAATAGTTACCTAGTTAAAATAATTACAAAATTACCTATAAAATAAATCCTAACCTAAGTTACAATTAAACCTAACACTACACTATCAATAAATTAATTAAATACAATACCTACAAATAACTACAATTAAATAAACTAACTAAAGTACAAAAAATAAAAAAGAACTAAGTTACAAAAAATAAAAAAATATTTACAAACATTAGAAAAATATTACAACAATTTTAAACTAATTACACCTACTCTAAGCCCCCTAATAAAATAACAAAGCCCGGGGGCGGAGCCAACTGCCAAAGGAGACAGACATACTGTAGCTGGGCTCCTGGAGCCTAAAAGTTAAAACTCTCATATATTGTAGGTTGAGAACCTATCCTGTCACTTTGAACTACCCCTAAGATGGAAGACATCTCTGTGCATCTAGCTTCATTGCTGACGGGCTTACTGGATAAAGCTGATAGCCAATTCAGCAGTCTACGATCCGTCTTGGCGGACCTACAAAATCAAGATGGCGCTGCTTGCCTACCTCAATATGTGGCCCACATGGAGGACCTGACAGAAGACCCGCTATTTACCCAGCCTTACGCCACGAGATCACAGGCGGTGTGGCCCGGAGGAGACCCGCTCTATATCTTAAGCGGCTATGAAGGAGATGACCCGATGCAACTAGAAATGGACAGCACGTTCCACATGGCAGCAAGCAGGACGGATGCTGTGGTGGCTCCCCGGAGCAAAGTGCTACATTACCAGAAAGCCGGTGTACTTCCTCATCCAAGTTTGTACTTGTCCCCAAGCTCTAACACTACTAAGGCACCGTGCGGTGTAGAACGCTCCTGTGTACAGAGATCTGAGCGCACATGTCGACCGTTCACAGCACTTTCCGGCACTATCTTGGATGGGGAAGGAGAACTGACAAAGATTCTAGTGAGGCGCCTTAAGAATATGCAGAGGTGGGAACCGCTGCTGACCGCTACCCCCTGGGGTAATTTATACACATTAATTTGTGACAGCCCAGCAGATCAGAATCCACAACCCCAGAGATGCGGAGTGGGCTAGGTTACACGTAGGCCTGGCTGATCGGAACAGCCAATAGAATGCGAGCTCAATCTGATTGGCTGATTGGATCAGCCAATCGGATTGAACTTGATTCTGATTGGCTGATTCCATCAGCCAATCAGAATATTCCTACCTTAATTCCGATTGGCTGATAGAATCCTATCAGCCAATCGGAATTCGAGGGACGCCATCTTGGATGACGTCATTTAAAGGAACCGTCATTCGGCGAGTAGGCGTCGGTTGAAGAGGTTGGATCCGCGTCGGTTGGAAAGAAGATGGCTCCGCTCTGCTCCGCTCCAGAAGAAAGAAGATTGAAGATGCGGCTTGATAGAAGACTTCATCCCGATGATGGACTTCCGACTTCAGCCCGATGATGGAGTTCTTCAGCCGCCGCTTGGATCCAGACTTCAGCCCGAGGATGGACGTCACTCTTCAGCCCCCCGCTTGGACTTGGATCAACACTTCCGAGGCTTGGATCAAGACTTCCGAGGACAGATCGGTGAACCTGGTATGGCGAAGATAAGGTAGGAAGATCTTCAGGGGCTTAGTGTTAGGTTTATTTAAGGGGGGTTTGGGTTAGATTAGGGGTAATATGGATGACTTTTTTTACTCTATCTGCTCGGATCTGATCTAAACTTTTCCGATCATTTATCGAGAGCTGAAAAACAGCCAATAAAAAGGATAAAAACTATGGCCTAGATTTGGAGTTTGGCGGTAGCCGTGAAAACCAGCGTTAGAGGCTCCTAACGCTGGTTTTAGGCTACCTCCGGTATTTGGAGTCATTAAAAAAAGGGTCTAAAGCTCACTTTTCAGCCGCGACTTTTCCATACCGCAGATCCCCTTACGTAAATTGCGTATCCTATCTTTTCAATGGGATTTTTCTAACTCCGGTATTTAGAGTTGTGTCTGAAGTGAGCGTTAGAACTCTAACGACAAAACTCCAGCCGCAGAAAAAAGTCAGTAGTTAAGAGCTTTCTGGGCTAACGCCGGTTCATAAAGCTCTTAACTACTGTACTCTAAAGTACACTAACACCCATAAACTACCTATGTACCCCTAAACCGAGGTCCCCCCACATCGCCGCCACTCGATTACATTTTTTTAACCCCTAATCTGCCGACCGCCACCTACGTTATACTTATGTACCCCTAATCTGCTGCCTCTAACACCGCCGACCCCTATATTATATTTATTAACCCCTAACCTGCCCCCCACAACGTCGCAGCCAGCTACCTACAATAATTAACCCCTAATCTGCCGACCGCAAAGCGCCGCCACCTACGTTATACTTATGTACCCCTAATCTGCTGCCCCTAACACCGCCGACCCCTATATTATATTTATTAACCCCTAATCTGCCCCCCTCAACGTCGCCTCCACCTGCCTACACTTATTAACCCCTAATCTGCCGAGCGGACCGCACCGCTATTATTATAAAGTTATTAACCCCTAATCTGCCTCACTAACCCTATAATAAATAGTATTAACCCCTAATCTGCCCTCCCTAACATCGCCGACACCTAACTTCAATTATTAACCCCTAATCTTCTGACTGGAGCTCACCGCTATTCTAATAAATGTATTAACCCCTAAAGCTAAGTCTAACCCTAACACTAACACCCCCCTAAATTAAATATAATTTTAATCTAACGAAATTTATTAACCCTTATTAAATAAATTATTCCTATTTAAAGATAAATAATTACCTGTAAAATAAATCCTAATATAGCTACACTATAAATTATAATTATATTATAGCTATTTTAGGATTAATATTTATTTTACAGGTAACTTTGTAATTATTTTAACCAGGTACAATAGCTATGAAATAGTTAATAACTATTTAATAGTTACCTAGTTAAAATAATAACAAAATTACCTGTAAAATAAATCCTAACCTAAGTTACAATTAAATCTAACACTACACTATCATTAAATTAATTAAATAAAATATCTACAATTACCTACAATTAAACCTAACACTACACTATCAATACATTAATTAAATACAATATCTACAAATAACTACAATGAAATAAACTAACTAAAGTACAAAAAATAAAAAAGAACTAAGTTACAAAAAATAAAAAAATATTTACAAACATAAGGAAAATCTTACAACAATTTTAAACTAATTACACCTACTCTAAGCCCCCTAATAACAAAGCCCCCCAAAATAAAAAATGCCCTACCCTATTCTAAATTACTAAAGTTCAAAGCTCTTTTACCTTACCAGCCCTGAACAGGGCCCTTTGCGGGGCATGCCCCAAAGAATTCAGCTCTTTTGCCTGTAAAAAAAACCATACAATACCCCCCCCAACATTACAACCCACCACCCACATACCCCTAATCTAACCCAAACCCCCCTTAAATAAACCTAACACTAAGCCCCTGAAGATCATCCTACCTTGTCTTCACCATACCAGGTTCACCGATCCGTCCTGGCTCCAAAATCTTCATCCAACCCAAGCGGGGGCTGGCGATCCATCATCCGGTGGCTGAAGAGGTCCAGAAGAGGCTCCAAAGTCTTCATCCTATCCGGGAAGAAGAGTAGATCAGGACCGGCAACCATCATCTTCCAAGCGGCATCTTCTATCTTCATCCGATGAGGACCGGCTCCATCCTGAAGACCTCCACCGCGGACCCATCTTCCTCTGGCGATGTCCAACTGAAGAATGACGGTTCCTTTAAGGGACGTCATCCAAGATGGCGTCCCTCGAATTCCGTTTGGCTGATAGGATTCTATCAGCCAATCGGAATTAAGGTAGGAATATTCTGATTGGCTGATGGAATCAGCCAATCAGAATCATGTTCAATCCGATTGGCTGATCCAATCAGCCAATCAGATTGAGCTCGCATTCTATTGGCTGTTCCGATCAGTTACGGACCTGGCTGTTCCGGACCTGGTATGGTGAAGACAAGGTAGGATGATCTTCAGGGGCTTAGTGTTAGGTTTATTTAAGGGGGTTTGGGTTAGATTAGGGGTATGTGGGTGGTGGGTTGTAATGTTGGGGGGGGTATTGTATGTTTTTTTTTACAGGAAAAAGAGCTGAATTCTTTGGGGCATGCCCCGCAAAGGGCCCTGTTCAGGGCTGGTAAGGTAAAAGAGCTTTGAACTTTAGTAATTTAGAATAGGGTAGGGCGTTTTTTTATTTTGGGGGGCTTTGTTATTTTATTGGGGGGCTTAGAGTAGGTGTAATTAGTTTAAAATTGTTGTAAGATTTTCCTTATGTTTGTAAATATTTTTTTATTTTTTGCAACTTAGTTCTTTTTTATTTTTTGTACTTTAGTTAGTTTATTTCATTGTAGTTATTTGTAGATATTGTATTTAATTAATGTATTGATAGTGTAGTGTTAGGTTTAATTGTAGGTAATTGTAGATATTTTATTTAATTAATTTAATGATAGTGTAGTGTTAGGTTTAATTGTAACTTAGGTTAGGATTTATTTTACAGGTAATTTTGTAATTATTTTAACTAGGTAGCTATTAAATAGTTATTAACTATTTAATAGCTATTGTACCTGGTTAGCTTTAAATAGGAATAATTTATTTAATAAGAGATAATTAATTTCGTTAGATGTAACTTATATTTAACTTAGGGGGGTGTTAGTGTCAGGGTTAGACTTAGCTTTAGGGGTTAATAATTTTATTAGAATAGCGGTGAGCTCCAGTCGGCAGATTAGGGGTTAATACTTGAAGTTAGGTGTCGGCGATGTTAGGGAGGGCAGATTAGGGGTTAATACTATTTATTATAGGGTTAGTGAGGCGGATTAGGGGTTAATAACTTTAAAATAATAGCGGTGCAGTCCGCTCGGCAGATTAGGGGTTAATAAGTGTAGGCAGGTGGAGGCGACGTTGTGGGGGGCAGATTAGGGGTTAATAAATATAATATAGGGGTCGGCGATGTTAGGGCAGCAGATTAGGGGTACATAGGGATAATGTAAGTAGCGGCGGTTTACGGAGCGGCAGATTAGGGGTTAATAATAATATGCAGGGGTCAGCGATAGCGGGGGCGGCAGATTAGGGGTTAATAAGTGTAAGGTTAGGGGTGTTTAGACTCGGGGTACATGTTAGAGTGTTAGGTGCAGACGTAGGAAGTGTTTCCGCATAGCAAACAATGGGGCTGCGTTAGGAGATGAACGCGGCTTTTTCGCAGGTGTTAGTTTTTTTTTCAGCTCAAACAGCCCCATTGTTTCCTATGGGGGAATATTGCACAAGCACGTTTTTGAGGCTGGCCGCGTCCGTAAGCAACTCTGGTATTGAGAGTTGCAGTGGCGTTAAATATGCTCTACGCTCCTTTTTTGGAGCCTAACGCTGACATTCTGTGGACTCTCAATACCAGAGTTATTTTTATGGTGCGGCCAGAAAAAAGCCAGCGTTAGCTACGCGGGTCCTTACCGACAAAACTCTAAATCTAGCCGTATTTTAATTAATCCCATAGATTTTATGCATAGGTTTTTTTTTTTTTTTTTTTTTTTTTTTTTTATAAAGAGATTTTTATTGAGGTTGTTCAAAAATAAAAACAGTAAACAAAAGTTCAATTGCATACAATTGCAAACAATGTATACATCGGATACAGCAATGATTGTTTCGCTATTACATTCAAATGCAAAGTATTGCTTAACAATATACATGCCTGTGTACAATCAAAGGGGCAATACAGTACTATTGTTCAAGATAACATTTAACCTATGTATTAGAACCTCTTTTTTAGTTTTTTGTAGGAAATTAAATGAATGTCCCTCCAAAAACTTTGACAGGCCACTCATGGACCTATTTGATCTAAATGATTAAGAGGAGGAACCCTAATATTACATACGGTCACTCTTGGACCTTAGAATTTAATACTGTAGAAAAATATAAAGTCCCTCTTGGGCATGGTAAATTATTATTATAAAGGACATCTAGCTTACATAAATTCTAGATAGGGACACAGTTATAATCTTAACATGTGGGGACCATAAGTGCATTAAAGTAACTTAAAGGTTTTTGTTTTTTATTATGCACAATTAAAGTGTTTTTTTTTTATGAAGCCAAGAAATACCATTAGAAAAAAGGGAAACTATTTTGCTCTTTAAAGAAAGCTTTTATTTTGCCATTGAGCTTTTTTTTTGTTACTTTAATAACTTTAAAGATTGCATTTTGAAATAACGTTTCTTCATTAACATAGCAAGTGAGTGTGGAAGTATTTTCCATTTAGTATTTCTACTTGTGTCTAACTTGCTTTAACCATTTTCCTTCTTCTGAGGTTACCTATTGAAAAAGGAGCCAAAATACTGACAGACAGGCCTTCTTCATCATTGATCTGGCCCTGAGATAGATTTTGCCACCTTTGAGCGAGATTGCAAAACGAAAAAAAAAGGTAAACAATTACTTCTATCAACTTTTTCCAATGGCGCATTTTCCATCATTATCTATAGCTGAGGTCCAGCTGCCTGAAAAATGATGTGACCTATATAAAATAATAGAAGTCAAAAAGCGCAAAATGTCACCCAGTTTTCCCTAATAGAGGTATGAAAGAGGAAAAAATAAACCTTTTGAAGCCTAGTTCTCATTGATATATTAAAGTTTGCAAACAATGGAAGTTTTACTTTATACATTTATTGTTATATTTAATATTTAGTGCTGGCCCAGGTATAGGACTAGTAGGAGTTATGTTCCTATTTAAATATCAATATGTATCTACATCTAAAAATATAATCAACCACATATCTACAAAATTCCAACTAGGCTTATGCCATGGATTGCACTAAATAATATATATATATATATATATATATATATATATATATATATATATAGATCGATAAATTTAAAAATGTAACTCCTGTGTCCTTCTCTCTAGAGGGAAACTCAGGTAAGGAGGGCAGGCATTAAACATAACTTTTATACAGTAGTGTAAGGTCGGGTTACCAAAGCAACAAACTTGTTATGGCTGGATTTTTGAGAAATCCGACATCAGATGAAAGTGTTAACACAATGTTAACTTATACATACGAAAAGGCCAATTGCACACACTGTTTACAATATTTAAATAGAAACCTTGTACTAAAACAGAGCCATAAACTACGTTTAGCTTTAGGCAACTTCGATATCTTACAGCTTAATTTTTAACTACTCAATGGAAACAAGCCCTTATTTGTGAAAACCTGTAAAAAGCTTAGAGTTGAAATACAGTTAATAAGAACTCTTTTTTTTTTTTTAAAGGAACATGAAATGCTTTGTAATGTAACCATTTTTAATTGTGCTTTGCCAAGCTATTTTGCAATATCATTTTGCCTATAATTTAAGTAAAAATGTATGCTTACCTGCTAAATGCATTACTTTCAAGGTGGTGAGAGTCCACTAACCATTGCTCCTGGGGTTCAACTACTTGCCACTAGGAGGAAGCAAAAATTAAGAATTTCAAAGAGCACTTAATCCCTCCCACCTCTATGGTATACCAGTCTGATGTATGGCCAAGCAAGGAGAAGTAAAAAAGTAGAAAAGCAGGTAAAATTTGGTGCTAGCTAGAACCGCTGACAGGAAAAAATTAGGTAAATTTAGTGAGAATGAACTCTGACCACTAAAGAAATTAATTTATCAGTTAAGCATAAATAATGTTTTCTTTCATAAGGTGGTGAGAGCCTATGAGCCATTACATTGGGAATTAATACCCAAGCTAAGTCTCTTATTTCAGAAGTGGCCAGCTATGAAATGACCTAGATAGCACAGAGTTCCATTTTCAGTTACCCTGCCTCCTGGGAAGACCAAAACTCTTCTGGACCCCCATATTGCATTCTAACCTGAAACACTTGCTTCTATCGCCATTAGTTTCCAAGTTGGATGGACAAAGAATGTACCTAGAAATGGACTGGTGAGCTATTCATTCGGATAGAGATTGCTTTGCTGTGGAATCCAAAATAATCTTTTGAGAAAGCTGAGTATAATTCTTGCACCATTGGCTTAGCATGCAAAGTTTAAAAGGTTTCAAGTGAAACCTAGCAAATGAAATGGCATCTGATGCTGCAATCATCAGACCTAACACTTCCATGCATAGGGTTACATGTTGTCTGTAACTTTGATCTTTGATCTGTTAAAGAAAGTCTCATTGTTTTTGAGTATATAATGAGTCCTAGGAAAGAGATATTCTTGTCTCAGGAGAAAGAGAACAATTTGGAACACTGATTCTCCAAGCATGTTTGAAAAGAAACAACAAAAGACTGCTGGTATGAGCATTTTGCTAAAGGTAAAGATGGAGCTTGCAGCAAGACATCATCCAGGTATAGAGCCATCAAAATACCTTGAACTTATTACAGAATAGAGAGTTCCTAGAACCTTTGTAAAAAAATTGGAAGCAGAAGCTAAACCAAATAATAAAGCAACAAACTGAAACTGTTTGTCCAGGAAGGCAAACCTTAGGACCTGGCAATGGTTTCTGTGGATAAGAATGTGAGGATAAGCATCCTTCAAAACTATCATGGACATATATAGCCACTGCTGATCAAGTGTTAGAATAGTCTGAGTTGTTTCCATTTATTTAAAGTAGGAGCAGTAATAAACATATTTTAAAGGGACAGTCTACCATTGAATTTTTATTGTTTTAAAATATATATAATCCCTGTATTACCCATACCCCAGTTTTGCATAATCAACACAGTTATATTAATATACGTTTTACCTCTGTGATTACTTTGTATCTAAGCATCTTCTGACAGCCCCCTGATCACATGACTCAATTATTTATTATCTTTTGATTTGCATTTAGTACTGTGTTATGCTAAATCTTAAATAACTTATTGGGTGTGAACACAATGTTATCTATATGGCCCACATGATCTAGCAGTCTCCTGTTGTGAAAAGCAAATAAGAAAGCATGTGATTAAGAGGCTGTCTATAGTGTCTTAGAAACAGGCAGAGATTTAGAGGTTTAAATGTTATAAAGTATATTAATATATCAATGGTAGTTGTGCAAAGCTGGGGAATGGGTAGTAAAGGCATTATCTATCTTTATAAACAATAACAATTTTAGTGTAGACTGTCCATTTAAGTTTTTACATTCAGAATAGGCCTGAAAGCTCCCTCTTTCTTGGGAACAGTACAACAAAATTGTAATAAAAATCATGGTCTTGTTCTGATCTTTCATTCATGCAAATTAAAATATTCCAGGAGGAAAGAAAAAGTGAGATGAGCGTAGCACCACAGGCTTATGCGTTTCGCTGGATGCCGTAATCATAGCCAATGATTACTGTGTCCAGCGGAAACGCGTAAGCCTGTGGTGCTACGCTCATCTCACTTTTTCTTTCCTCCTGGAATATTTTAATTTGCATGAATAAAATAACTTTTATTTGGAGTGAACCGTCCCCTTTCATTTATTCTACCGCCTATACCAGTAAGCTTGCTCCCAGCACGTTGGATCACTGCTGCAGTTTGTGTTACTGCCTTAGCTCCGTTGAGCTTGACAGTCCAGCCCCTGATTGGTGACGTCATCCACGCCATCCGGATACACTTGTGAGGATTGCCTGCCATAGAGGGTGAGAGACGCCGACGGGCTCGGTGTGGAGATCCAAGGATCCGAAATAGAAGTCTCTGCACCCTGGTAAGGCAACTTGGATGTATTGATTGATGGCTATGAATATAAAGCATTTTGTAAGGGACTGTGAATTTGATTATTGTGCAACGTAGGAGCATTCTAACTTTTCCGCAGTTTGATATACAGTATTTTTTCTGACATATGCCTATCCAAGAGCTCTAAGACCCATTCTACTTGTTCTTGCTTTCTTGTTCTGATCTGACATAGGACCCATAAGTTCTAGATCCCGAACACACTGAAAAAGGGATTGGGCCTTTACAGGGTACCTTGGAATATGAAACAGAAGAAACCTTCCTCTGTGAGACCTTGAATTGAAGCCTATTATGTATCTTTAAGAAACTATGTTTAAATATCAAGAATTTTGAACAGAATGAGACTAGGCCCCCTATTTATCAACCCATCAACTTACTTGCTTTCGCCGGCACCAATACGCTTGCCTAAGATCGCCTAACATTGCTGCCGTGGACCTGAATATATTCTCCAAAGTTACCAAAAAAGCTAACAGTCATCGATATCACTGCTCTTCGGCTTTTTCCCAGCTTTATTGGTATACTGTCACTAAACACCCACACTATACTAAACTGTGTTACCCCTATCCCGCTGCTCATGGACCTCGCCGCAACTAAATAAAGTTATTAACCCCTAAACCGCCGCTCCTGGACCCCGCCGCAACTAAATAAAGTTGTTAACCCCTAAACCACCGCTCCCGGAGCCCACCACCACCTACATTATACTTATTAACCCCTAATCTGCCGCCCCCTATACCGCCGCCACCTACATTATGTTATTAACCCTAATCTGCCCCCCTACACCGCCGCCACCTAAATAATACTTATTAACCCCTAATCTTTTGTCCCCAATGTCGAAGCCACTATATTAAATTTATTAACCCCTAAATCTAAGTCGAACCCTAACACCCCCTAACTTAAATCTAATTTAAATAAATATAAATTAAATTACTATCATTAACTAATTTATTCCTATTTAAAACTAAATACTTACCTATAAAATAAACCCTTAGCTAGCTACAATATAACTAATAGTTACATTGTATTTAGCTTAGGGTTTATTTTTATTTTACAGGCAAGTTTTTATTTATTTTAACCCCTTAATGACAACTGACGTACCAGGTACGTCATGCATTAACAAGCAGTTAATGACAATGGACGTACCTGGTACGTCAGTTGTCTAACAGAGTGCTGGAAGTGATCACAATCACTTCCAGCAGCTCTGAGGGTATTGCAGTGATGCCTTGATATGGAGGCATCCTGCAATACCCCTTTACAAGCCTCCGATGCAGAGAGAGCCACTCTGTGGCCCTCTCTGCACCGGTAGTGATGGTGCCGATGGTGCCTTTGTCCGGTGGGAGGAGGGAGCGTGTGCGCGTGTGCACGTGGACGCGTGTGCACGTGGACGCGCGTGCACGTGCGCACATTAGCCACACTGACACCAATGAAGGAAGGGGGGAAAATTTTTTTAAAAAAAAGTTAAAAAAAAAGTTATTTTTTTTTTTTTACATATAAAAGGATCTGGGAGGGGGAGGGGGTGGGGGTATTGTGGGGGGGCTGCTACACTACAGAAATAATTAAAAATACAAATAAAAGTTATAAATAAAATTTAAATAGTTTGGTTTGTGGGGCCAAACTGGGTACTGGCAGACAGCTGCCAGTACCCAAGATGGCGGTAATTAGGTAGGGGAGAGGGTTAGAGAGCTGGAGGGGGGGATCAGGGAGGTTGGTGCTAAGGCAGGGGTCCATCACAACTAAAATATTTTATAATTTTTATTTAAAAAAAAAAAAACTCTTTTATTTAGTACTGGCAGACTTTCTGCCAGTACTTAAGATGGCGGTAACAATTGTGGGGTGGGGGAGGGAAGAGAGCTGTTTTGGAGGGATCAGGGAGTGGGATGTGTCAGGTGGGAGGCTGATCTCTAAAATTAACCCTGCAAGCTCCCTACAAGCTACCTAATTTAACCCCTTCACTGCTGGGCATAATTCACGTGTGGTGCGCAGCAGCATTTAGCGGCCTTCTAATTACCAAAAAGCAACGCCAAAGCCATATAAGTCTGCTATTTCTGAACAAAGGGGATCCCAGAGAAGCTTTTACAACAATTTCTGCCATAATAGCACAAACTGTTTGTACATAATTTCAGTGAGAAACCTAAAATTGTGAAAAATGTAAAGTTTTTTTTTTTATTTGCTCGCATTTGGCGGTGAAATGGTGGCATAAAATATACCAAAATGGGCCTAGATCAGTACTTGGGGTTGTCTACTACACTACACTAAAGTTAAAATTAACCCTAAAAGCTCCCTACAAGCTCCCTAATTAACCCCTTCACTCCTGGACATAAAACATGTGTGGTGCGCAGCGGCATTTAGCGGCCTTCTAATTACCAAAAAGCAAACATAAAGCCATATGAGTCTGTTATTTCTGAAAAAGGGGATCCCAGAGAAGCATTTACAACCATTTGCCATAATTGCAGAAGTTGTTTGTAAATAATTTCAGTGGGAAACCTAAAGTTTTTGACAAAATTTGTGAAAAAGTGAATTTTTATCGCATTTGGCGGTGAAATGGTGGCATGAAATATACCAAAATGGGCCTAGATCAATACTTTGGGATGTCTTCTAAAACAAAATATATACATGGCAAGGGATATTCAGGTATTCCTGACAGATATCAGGGTTCCAAAGTAACTAGCGCCCATTTTGAAAAAAAGTGGTTTGGAAATAGCAAAGTGCTACTTGTATTTATTGCCCCATAAATTGCAAAAAAAGCAAAGAACGTGTAAACATTGGGTATTTCTAAACTCAGGACAGAATTTATAAACTATTTAGCATGGGTGTTTTTTGGTGATTGTAGATGTGTAACAGATTTTGGGGGTCAAAGTTAGAAAAAGTGTGTTTTTTTCCATTTTTTTCCTCATATTTTATCATTTTTTTTAGTAAATTATAAGATATGATGAAAATAATGGTATCTTTAGAAAGTCCATTTAATTACAAGAAAAACGGTATATAATATGTGTGGGTACAGTAAACGAGTAAGAGGAAAATTACAGCTAAACGCAAACACTGCAGAAATGTAAAAATAGCCATTGTCATTAAGGGTAAGAAAATTGAAAAATGGTCCGGTCATTAAGGGGTTAACTAGGTAGAATAGTTAGTAAATAGTTATTAACTATTTAATAGCTACCTAGCTAAAATAAATACAAAAGTACCTGTAAAATAAAACCTAACCTAAGTTACAATTACACCTAACACTAGACTACAATTAAATACAATTAAATAAATTACATACAATTAACTAAATTATATACAATTATCTAAAGTACAAAAAAACAAATACTAAATTACGGAAAATAATAAAAAAAATTACAGAAATTTAAACTAATTACACCTAATCTAAATCTAGCCTTATCAAAATAAAAAAAGCCCCCCCCAAAATAAAAAAAAACCCTAGCCTAATCTAAACTACCAATAGCCCTTAAAGGGCCTTTTGCGGGGCATTGCCCCAAAGTAATCAGCTCTTTTACCTGTAAAAAAATACAAACAACCCCCCCAACAGTAAAACCCACCACCCACACAACCAACTCCCCCAAAAAAATACTAATGCCCTGAAAAGGGCATTTGGATGGGCATTGCCCTTAAAAGGGCAGTTAGCTCTTTTGCAGGCCCAAAGCCCTAACCTAAAAATAAAACCCACCCAATACACCCTTAAAAAAACCTAACCCTAACCCCCTGAAGATCGAGTTACTGGGAGATGTCTTCATCCAAGCCGGGACGAAGTGGTCCTCCAGACGGGCAGAAGTCTTCATCCAGACGGCATCTTCTATCTTAATCCATCCGGTGCGGAGCGGGTCCATCTTCAAGACATCCGATGCGGAGCCTCCTCTTCGGCCGATGACTACCCGATAAATGAAGGTTCTTTTAAGTGACGTCATACAAGATGGCGTCCCTTAGATTCCGATTGGCTGATAGAATTCTATCAGCCAATCAGAATTAAGGTCGAAAAAATCCTATTGGCTGATGCAATCAGCCAATTGGATTGAACTTCAATCCTATTGGCTAATTGGAACAGCCAATAGGATTGAGCTCGTATTCTATTGGCTGTTCCAATCAGCCAATAGGATTGAAGTTCAATCCTATTGGCTGATTGCATAAGCCAATAGGATTTTTTCTACCTTAATTCCGATTGGCTGATAGAATTCTAGCAGCCAATCGGAATCTAAGGGAAGCCATCTGGAGGACCACTTCTGCCCGGCTTGGATGAAGACTTCTGCCCGTCTGGAGGACCACTTCTGCCCGGCTTGGATGAAGTCGTCTCCCGGTAAGTCGATCTTCAGGGGGTTAGTGTTAGGTTTTTTTAAGGGTGTATTGGGTGGGTTTTATTTTTAGGTTAGGGCTTTGGGCCTGCAAAAGAGCTAACTGCCCTTTTAAGGGCAATGCCCATCCAAATGCCCTTTTCAGGGCAATGGGGAGCTTAGGTTCTTTTAGTAAGTATTTTTTTTGGGGGGTTGGATGTGTGGGTGGTGGGTTTTACTGTTGGGGGTGTTGTTTGTATTTTTTTTTACAGGTAAAAGAGCTGATTACTTTGGGGCAATGCCCCGCAAAAGGCCCTTTTAAGGGCTATTGGTAGTTTAGTTTAGGCTAGGGTTTTTTTTTGTTTTGTTTTTTTTGGGGGGGGCCTTTTTTATTTTGATAGGGCTATTACATTAGGTTTAATTAGTTAAAATTTCTGCCATTTGTTTATTATTTTCTGTAATTTAGTGTTTGTTTGTTTTTGTACTTTAGATAATTGTATATAATTTAGTCAATTGTATGTATTTATTTAATTGTAGTGTAGTGTTAGGTGTAATTGTAACTTAGGTTAGGCTTTATTTTACAGGTACTTTTGTATTTATTTTAGCTAGGTAGTTGTTAAATAGTTAATAACTATTTAATAACTATTCTGCCTATTTAAAAAAATACAAACTTGCCTGTAAAATAAAAATAAACCCTAAGCTAGCTACAATGTAACTATACAATGAAACTATTAGTTTATTTTATAGGTAAGTATTTAGTTTTAAATAGGAACAATGTAGTTAATGATAGTAATTTTATTTATATTTATTTAAATTAGATTTAAGTTAGGGGGTGTTAGGGTTAGATTTAGGTTTAGGGGTTAATACATTTAATATAGTGGCGTCAACATTGGGGGCGGCAGATTAGGGGTTAATAACATAATGTAGGTGGCGGCGGTGTAGGGGGGCAGTGTAGGGGGGCAGATTAGGGGTTAATAACATAATGTAAGTGGCGGTGGTGTTGGGGGTGGCAGCTTAGGGGTTAATAAGTAATGTAGATGGTGGCGGTGTCGGGGGCGGCAGATTAGGGGTGTTTAGACTCGGGGTACATGTTAGGTGTACACATAACTTTTTTCTCCCATAGGAATCAATGGGATATCGGGTAGCAGCGAACATAAGCTTTCGCTGCTTTTAGACTCCCATTGATTCCTATGGCATCCGCCGCCTCCAGGGCGGCGGATTAAAAACCTGGTACGCTGGGCCAGAATAATGCAGAGCGTACCTGGTAGAAATTTGTTAACTTACAAAAGTAGTCAGATAGTGCTGAACTTGCATTTGGAACATCTATAATGACGTAAGCATTGATCTGGGTTTGACTTTGACCGGTGGATCGTATGTTATGTCACAAAATTCTACTGTTGCTGGTCTGTAGGGTTTGATAAATAAGGGGAATAAGGCTCTCCACAATTACGCTGTGGAATTCCAGCGTATTTGCGGTTGATGGCTTGATAAATAGGCCCCTAGGCCTTTTCGTGGAAAAAGGGCATAATCTGCTTCTTACTAGAAGGGAATCTGGATTGGGGGCCGCATCTTCGTACAGACTTGGTAAAGGATGAAAGCTTTTTTGACTGTTTGGCCATGTTCCAATTGAGTTTGGACTTCCAAGAGGATCTGGAAAAATCTTGTTTTTGTGAAGAGAAGGAAAACCTTTGGTTCCTAGATTGACTAAAGGAATAAAAATTACAAGTAGTTCTGTTCTTTCATTTGGACTTCTTGTCCTGAGGGTAAAAATGTGAAGATGTTCAAGCTTGAACATGAAAGAGGATGATACTGTATCCTGACAAGCAAGGGACTCCTGATTATCTGAAACTACTACACCTTCAGAAGACAGATTTTAGGTGTTGGAATTCGAGACTGAAAGCAACTGTTTAGCTGATCTGATTCTTAGAGATTCAGAATGGCAAGAGAAATCAACTGTAGGTTGCTTCACAGAGACTATTTTGCACTTACTTGGATGAGGCATGGTCCCCAACATCTTAAAAACAGAAGGGCGCACAAAATCTTTAAATCCTGAAGCAAAATTTGAAGACCTCCCCTCTACTATGCAAACAGAAGGAGGACAGATTCCTTTAGAGGCAAGAGCAGCATTATTTTTTTTGCATGCATTGAATGATCCATACATGAATTGCAAAATTGAGCTGGAGGAGTCACAACAACCAGTTTGCAAAACACACACCTAAACTGGGTATATAAATGATTAGATGATCTACCTTCTAAAGGCATTAAAGCTATAGAAGATGGAATAGTTTCAGTATGCTCTATAATAAATTACAAGAAATCCAAAGAAAACTACTATATATTTTAACACAAATAAAGTAGTGGATACAGACAGAGAATATTAGGATCAGTGTCTGATATAGGGCTAGATTACGGATGGAGCACACTCATTTGCGAAAGAAGCTCAAATGAGATTGCAGTGTTTTTTGCTCTCGACTCCATATTACAAGTGGAGTGGTGTTTAAATTACCACAAGATCGTTAGCACAAATTTGCAATAATTTGCACTCCCTAAACTTTCAATGGGTCCCATCAAGTGCAAAAGTGAGATTGTATTACAAGTTGAAAGTAAATATGATTGCCCGAATGCATTACTTGAATTGAAAGTTTGCATAAAGAGTTTGGGCGAAGAAAAAAGTTGTACTAAACAAAACAAAAAACGGGTTTCCACCAACACTATCCACCCCTTACACTTTTAACCCCTAAACCACTCTTTTACAAAAATAAAAAAAATATTTTTAAAAAATCCCAATCTACAAAAAACTAATGTAAAAAAACCTACTCTAAAAAACTTTCCATAAAAGAGCAACTAAGCAGAAAAAATGCCCTAAAAGGAGTATAAGTGACTTAGCTTGTTTGAATAAAAAAACTATCCTAAGCTGAAAAGAACCTTTCCTAAAAAAAAAAAAATCCCTGAAAAGGTCATAAGCCCGTGCATTTATATGGTCTGATTTTTTTAATTCTAATTCAATTAGATAATAGAATGAAAGCTTTTTTTTGGGCTGATTTTTTGTTTTATATAAGGGGGAACCTTCATTCAATTGTCAGTGTGATGTGGCAACAGTATGAAGAAGCATTGGATGGATGAAAAGAAGAGGATCAGATAGAAGAAAAGAAGAGGACAGCCCCTGTGGACCGACGCCTTGGATGAAGACCGAAGAGGAGCACCGCCATGGATCCATCCCCCTAAGGAGCTAGATTCAAGTTGGTGAGTACAAACTTCTGGGGTTTAGCCAAAGGTTTTTTTTTTTAGGGGGGGGAGTTGTTTTAGCATAGTTTTTTTTTATTATTGCAAAAAAACTTTTCATGGCAATATTTAGGATAGTTTATTTTAAGCTTAGGTTTTTAGGATAGGGTTTTTTTAAATTAGGATTTTTTTGTAAAGATATTTTTTTTTTATTTTAGTGTAAAAGAGCTGTGATTACTTCAGGGCAATACCCGACAAATGCACTTCTCAGGACAATTTTAAGAGTAGGTTTTTTAAGAAATGTTTATTTTGGATAGCCTGATAAACGATATTTTCAGGGCAATTTTTAGAGTAGGTTTTAGTATAGGTTTTTTTTAGGGAGGACTTTTTTTTTATAAAGGAGTATTTAGTTTTAGGATAGGGCTTTTGTTGGTAGTTTTTTTATTTTTGGTAATTTTTTTGTAATGGTAGTTTTTATGTTTTGTAACTTAGGTTAGGGGTACTGGGGGAATTACTTGCTAGTGGGGTTAATAATTTAGAGTGTAGTTTGCGAATTGGGGTTCTGGCTGTTAGGGGCCAGTTTGCAGAGGGAAGTTGCAGTGGTTAGGGGGTAAGCAGGTTATGGGTTGTTCCGGTGGGGTTAATGGCAGTTTCAGGGTTAAGTAGTGTAGTGGGTTAGTTTGCTTTGGGGGATATGTCAGATTAGTAGTTAATAGTGTAGCGGGGTAGTTTGCATTAGGGGATGTGGCAGATTTGGTGTTAATAGTGAGTAGAGTAGGGGATATAGCAGTTTAGGGGTTTTTAGAGTTCAATGGGGTAAATATACGTGGCATTGTCTTGTTAACTTTTCACGTTCGTCAGGTTTTGTGTGAGCACAACATTTTTACTTTCAACTTGTAATGCCAGCACTACCCAACGTGCGCAAAAAGTTAACTTCTAGCGATGTAAACACCTAAGTGGGAGCTGTAATTACTGCTCCCCTTGTAATCTAGCCCATTTTAAGCAGACAGTATACAGTCAGGGACTTAAAGCAATAAAGTCCAAGCATTTAGGGGAACAGAGTTAAGCAGTACAAAGACCTGGTTTTTATATAAATAATGAATTGTATACTTAGCTCTTGAAAATTCTAGAATAATGCACCTCTACAATGAATTTATTCAGAGTGGCAATATCTCAGCTGTAGAGTGTAAGAGCACTAACCAAGCAGAAAAGCTGGGTGTTTGGCATGGCACAAAAATGTAACTATTGCACTGCCAACTACATGTAGCAAACTGCTGTCAAAGTATATAACGCAATAACCCAAGTCAGTAGGGCGGCTTAGTAGAGTGGGAAGCAAATGTGATCTGTGCAGAAAGAACCTGCTGGCTGTAAAGCCAATGGAGCATGTAGCACTTATTTATTGCACTCCCGCAAACAGGCATATTCGCCCGTTTGTGGGCACACGATAAATAACCAGCCATTACAAGTGGCTGGTTATTTCTACCGCAAGCTCGCGGTAGCAAGTAGCGCTCCGAAAATTAACCAGAGATCAGATTAATTTTCAAAATGTGCCCAAATTGCCCCCTAAATTAAGTATAGTGTGTGTGTTTTAAATAAAAAAAAATATCATTTTTTTTTATTTATTTTTTTTAAAAATGCACAAAGTAGTTTTTAGGGCTTAAATTGAGTGGGTGTGGGGTGTTAGAGAAAAAAACAGCACTGAAAAGTGCCTTTACATTGCAGTCTGTGGGGACTGTGTTAAAACTGTAAACATATATGTATATACAAATATTAACACATAAATATATATGTATATAATAATATACATATATATTTAATATTTGCTGCCCATCGCTGCGCAACTTACCCACTTTGCTGCACTAAGTTCTCATGCCGTGTCTGACGGCATGAGAACGAGACCCCCATTTGAGTCTATGGAAGCGCACTATTGTGAGTGCAAAGCTTCCCTGCAATGCAATCGCTGGTATTACGTGCGCTGGAATTATACATATAAATAATACAAACTTTTAAATAAAGTCAACAAAGCTAGTTATAATCTTTTTCATAAATGACAAAATTACATAAAGATTACTGTTACTATAAAACAGTCTTGCTTTAAATCTTAACCTCTTTGGCCACAGGTTTTATCATAATCTTAAAGGTATTTGATAAACAAATTTGCTTGCATTTTAAATAAGCTAGCACATAGAAAATACTGCAAATAGACAACCCAGAGATGCATAAATATAATAAAACAGAGCCATCTTGTGGCAAAAATAAGAATAAAAGTTATAAAAAAGAGAAAATATCCTTGATTAATTAGACTAATTGCAATAACCTTACAAAGGTCTACATTTCAGCTGAGAGTCAAATTATACTAACTGAGCTGATAGAAAGTGATATCTCTCCAAGTATTGACTGTTATTTGTGTACAATCGCTAAATAAGGCAACCAATACTCTGTATTGACATCTTTCAAGTGAATGGACATAAAACAGTTGCATCAATCATTTTGGTCAAACATATCTTATTTGCCCTGACATCAACTGCACAGCATAATAAAACACACACCCCATTAAAGTATGTGCATTTTATTCAAGGGACATGAAACCCAAAAATGGTATTTCAAGATTTAGGTAGAACATACAATTTTAAACAGCTTTTCAGTTTACTTCTATTATCAAATTTGCTTCATTCTCTTGGCATCACTTTTTGAAGGAGCAGTAATGCACTACTAGGGCGAGATTACATTTAAGGCGTCGCCCACAAAAGCCGGCGACACCAGTTTTTAGTCAAGTATTGCAATCACATATACGGCCCCACAAATAAATTCAGTGTGTATATTTCCCCTGTCACACGCTAATTTTACTCCCATAAACTAACATAGAACCACATTGCAAATCAGTATCAGATATTCAGCGCAATAATTGAGAAATTTTACTCCATTTTCAGCTTGCCACACCTAGGCAGATGCAGCAAGCCTTGCGCTCAATATATAAGTACCGTAACTCCCTGGGAGTTCTAACTAACACCTAACGCATATGCAATATCTACCTATCAACCATCATCCCCCCACCACAATAACTAAATAAAATCTATTAACCCCTAATCCGCCAATCCCCACATTGCAATCTACAGTACCTAATAAATGTATTAACACCTAATCCGCCATCCCTCCACATAGCAAACTGCCTAATAAATGTATTAACCCCTAATCCGCCACCCTCACATCGCAAACTGCCTAATAAAGTGATTAACGCCTAAACTGACATCCCCCCGCAACACAATAAACCTAATTAACCTACTTACCCCTAAACCGCTAACCTCCCACAACACAATAAACTAATTTAATCGCTAAACCCCCTAACATAACACCCATCAAATTAACCCCAATTACGTAAAATATTAAAATACTAAGTTAAAATTAAAATAAAAATTAGAATAAAAATTCCTAACAGTACTTAAAAAAAAAAGATTAAATTAGAATAAATAAATCTAAAATTACAAAAAATAAAAAGTCTAAAATTACAGAAAAAATAAACCAAATTATCAAAAATAAAAAAATTAAACCAAATCTAATACCCCTATAAAAATATACCCCCCAAAATAAGAACACCACCTAATCTAAACTAAACTACCAATAGCCCTTAAAAGGGCCTTTTTTAGGACATTGCCCAAAGTTAATCAGCTCTTTTACATAAAAAATACTAAGTCCCCCCAAACCTTAACGCCCCAACCCACCAAACCACCCATTTGTAATGGCATTGTCCTTAAAAGGGCAATAAGCTCTTTGCAGCCCATGAAAATAAAAAAATCCCTAATCTAAAAAATAAAGACACCCCAAAAAATAAAAACAAAGTCTTCCCCCGAAATAGGTACTCAATGTTCCTGAAGTCTGGCGAATAAAGTATTCTTCCAGGCAGGGAAGTTCTTCTTCCAGGTGGCAAAATCTTTTTCCATCGCAGGGACCACTTCTATCTTCATCCAGGGCGAAGGCGGCGTGGAGCAGAGGTGACCGTGGAGCAAGAACTCTGGCCGTGGAGTCATCCAGCGTGAAGTATCCTCTCCATACGATTGTCGATGCACCCTGCGGATTGAATGCAAGGTACCCATTTTATATTTGGGGTACCTCGCATTCCTATTGGCTGACATTTTCAAATCAGCCAATAGGATGAGAGCTACTGAAATCCTATTGACTGATTTGAACTGTTAGGGGGACTTAGTATTTTTTTATGTAAAAGAGCTGATTAACTAAGGGCAATGCCCTACAAAATACCCTTTAAGGGCTATTGGTAGTTTAGTTTAGATTAGGGGGTGTTTTTATTTTGGGGGGCTTTTTTATTTTCATAGGGGTATTAGTTTTGATTTTTGATAATTTGGTTTATATTTTTCTGTCATTTTAGACTTTTATTTTTTGTAATTTTAGATTTATTTATTTTAATTTAATCTTAGTTTTTTTAAGTAATGTTAGTTTTTTTATATTGGGTATATTGCATTGTAGGTTGTTTCAGTTTAGGGGTTAATACATTTATAAGGTAGATTGTGATGTGGGGGGATGGCGGATTAGGGGTTAATAGTTGATTAAGGTATATTGCGTTGTGGGGGGTGGCCATTTAGAGGTTACTACATTTATTAGTATTTGCAATGTGGGGTGATTGCGGATATAGGGGTTTTTACATGTCGGGTTTATTTTTGGGAGACGGGTTAGACTTTTACGAGCAATGAAGGATTTTTTTTATATTTTTATTACACGCCGGCAGTTTCTAAACTGCCATAAGTAACTGGCTACTCCAGAAATGTGAATTTCCACACATTTCTGGAAATTGGAAGTTTATCCAACTTATGGCAGATTATGAACTGCCGGCATTATTTATGTGATTCACCGATGTGTGAGGTGAATTTACGGGCGATGCAGGTTTCAGCAGTTACACTGAAGCCTGCCCCGCATATGTAATCTCGCCCCTGGTTTCTAACTGAACACATTGGTGAGCCAATAACAATTGGTATGCAAATGCAGCCACCAATCAACAGCTAGAACCTAGGTTATTTGCTGAAAAGTTTATCTAGGTAAGCTCAAGAGCAGCAAAAGGATAACAAGAGAAGGGAGCAAATTCAATAATAAAAGTAAATTGGAAATTTGTTTAAAATTGTATGTTCTGTCTAAATCATGAATGTAAAATCAAGAAAATAGAGAGACGCACTCACTGAGACAGAACAATAGCTAGAAAAACTTCTGTGCTTGTCCACAAGGCCAGTGCCACTCAGGGTGCAGTCTCTTTTTGCACTCTATGCCTTTTCACAGAGAAAAAATATCCTGTAGCATATCAGTCAGATCCTGCCCAATGACAGTCCAGCACCGAAATACCAGGCAATTCTTCTCTGAACAAGACAAACAACAAACCCCAGACGTACGTTTCGGCCTCTCTTGGGCCTCGTCAGTGAGGTGCAGTTGCATATCTCTAGGGCATGTGTGCAAGGAGTCCAACGTCTGGTTTCCCCCTTTTACTCTTAGGGAGACCTAAGAGTAATTTACATAAAGTCAAGAAAATAGAGAGACGCACTCACTGAGACAGAACAATAGCTAGAAAAACTTCTGTGCTTGTCCACAAGGCCAGTGCCACTCAGGGTGCAGTCTCTTTATGCACCCTGAGTGGCACCCAAAAATGAACAGGGACGGAAGTTTTTCTAGCTTTTGTTCTGTCTCAGCTGAGTGCATCTCTCTCTCTTTTTATATTTATGCAAATTGCTCTTGGGTCTCCCTAAGAGTAAAAGGGGAAACCAGACGTGGACTCCTTGCACACATGCCCTTAGAGGGATGCGACTGCACCTCACTGACGAGGCCCACAAAAGGCCGAAACGATCGTCTGGGGTTGTTGTTTTCTCTTGTTCAGAGAAGAATTGCCTGGTATTTCGGCGCTGGACTGTCATTGGGCAGGGTCAGACTGATATGCTACAGGATATTTTTTCTCTGTGAAGGGGCATAGTGTGCTAAAAGAGTATGCACCCTGAGTGGCACCAAAAAATGAACAGGCACGGAAGTTTTTCTAGCTTTTGTTCTGTCTCAGCTGAGTGCATCTCTCTCTCTTTTTATATTTATGCAAATTGCTCTTGGGTCTCCCTAAGAGTAAAAGGGGAAACCAGACGTGGACTCCTTGCATACATGCCCTTAGAGGGATGCGACTGCACCTCACTGACGAGGCCCACAAAAGGCCGAAACGATCGTCTGGGGTTGTTGTTTTCTCTTGTTCAGAGAAGAATTGCCTGGTATTTCGGCACTGGACTGTCATTGGGCAGGGTCAGACTGATATGCTACAGGATATTTTTTCTCTGTGAAGGGGCATAGTGTGCTAAAAGAGTATGCACCCTGAGTGGCACCCAAAAATGAACAGGCACGGAAGTTTTTCTAGCTTTTGTTCTGTCTCAGCTGAGTGCATCTCTCTCTCTTTTTATATTAAATCATGAATGTCTAATTATGTATTTACTGTCCCGTTAACTCTATTGCCTATTTATTCTTGTTTGGTAGCTTGAGGGGTCTGTACATGAGGTTTACATGTGTTACAAAATGCACAGAGATATTGAGGCCGAATTATCAAATGTCTGGCAGACCTGATCCGACAGTGTGGATCAGGTCCGACAGACATCGCTGAATGCGCTGCTAGTGCAACTCCACCCCCTGCAGACTCGCGGCCAATGGGCCGCCAGCAGGGAGGTGTCAATCAACCCGATCGTACTTGATCGGGTTGAATTGTGGCGATTCTCAGAGCAGGCAGACAGGGTTACGGAGCAGTGGTCTTTAGAGCTTGATAAATGGGCCTTTTGGTGTTCACTCAAGCACTATATTTGGCAAATTTTGATTAAATCTTATTTAAAAAAAAGTGTTTTAATTTAAAAAAATAGAATACATTAAAATAAATAGCATTGTCTGTCAGCTTGACATTAAAAATATATTTATTGCCATCTGTCTTACAATATTATACTGTATATAAATGTGTGTTCTAAATGTGTTTGTGCATTTTTGTAGTAGGTATGTTTGTGTCTAAAATATATGCATTTTTAATATGTGTGTGAGTGTCTGTTTTTGTGGCCCGGTGATCGAAAGTGCTGTGAGTCAGCGATATATTCAAAAGGAATCTGTCGCCATGTTGAAATATTCAAAAGGGCTGACATTACTGTTTAAAGGCAGCACCGCCGAGTGGCATTTTACCATACGTTTCAGTGGGTGGCAAAGCTGTTCTGAAACCAGCAATATTTTCAAAGCAGCATCGCCATCTACACCAAATGTGTAATGTAAATTATCCCTTTACACAGTACTGGTTGACAATACAATTTACATATTGAAGCTGGCCCATTTTTGGTTCAGCACCTGGGTAGCGCTTGCTGATTAGTGTCTAAATGTCTAAGTTTACATTCTTGCCTTTTCATATAAAGATACCAAGAGAACAAAGAACAATTGATAATAGGAGTAAATTAGAAAGTTGCTTAAAATTGCATGCTCTATTTGAATCATAAAAGTTTAATTTTGACTAGACTATTCCTTTAACTGGTGTCACGCTGAGTCTGGTGTACGGTGGGCTGATAACACAATCAGGTGAGACTACCGAGTGCAAAGCTGAAGACACAAGTGGAGAGCAACCAAGAGACCAGAGGTAACATGTTTACCGATTGTTACTAAATTAATCCCTGAAGAAGAAGGATTTTATGTTTCCTTAATGTATGAGAGCTGTATGAGGATGAGTGGATCGCCACTGGGATTAAACTGGTTGGAGCCTGGTACTCCCTACTTTAAGAAAAGTTAATAATCAAACTGAGAGAAAACTTCCACAGCCTATTTCAGAGAACATACTGTATTATGCTACAAGGAGATGTCCCTATATTTTTATATAAGGTTTTATATAAGGTTTTTTATATAAAGCTTTTTATTAAATTGTATTTTAAATATCTATAAAATTGATGTTTCTTATTTGACATATAGGTTACACTGAGTATAGTGACTTTAGCTATTTTAGTGCTGCTCTATTAAATTTGTTCTTACTTTTTAGTATATGGTTATTTTTTCTGGATAAAATAACTTTAAGAGTGTGTTTAAAGTCACATATATCACTAGCGCATTCCTTTACTTTTGATCCATTACTATATTAACAACACATTTGCTACAATATGATTGCAATATTATAAGTTAAACACAATTGCATCACCAGTATCACAATATCATAAGTAAAACACAATCATAATCACAATCCTATTGCGAACGCAATATTATGCAGTTGCATTCTTAAAATAAGTAAAAATACACACCTAAGGAAAAAATGCAAGGTTTTACAATGATGCCTAAAGTTTACAAACATATTCTAACACTATACAATACAATACAAATACATTAAACAATGTATATACATTTTTCATATACCATATCCCCAGTTTCTATAGTTTTAATAGCAAGGTTTTTTCGGTCTTTACTAAAGTAAATAGGCGTTCTGTGGGAGTTTCATGGGTGTTCCAATGGTGTAACCTGTATTATAATGGGGAAACATCACCATGGGTTTCTAATATTCAAAACACTATCCTCCATTTTAGCTATACCTTTTCAGCCATATCGTTTTGCCTGCTTTTCAGTGACAAGATTTTCCATTGTGAAAAATCTAGTGAATGTACAGTGAAACTGAATTCACATATGCATAATTTGAAGTGTTACTTATTGTATAGTGTTAAATTTTTGCGAATGCACAGTTTATTTTGTGTAAACACACTTTAAAGACAGCCCTCCCCCACTGCCTACATTGCTGATCATTGGTGATGTCGGCAGACTTTTACTGAAGTTGTGATCCCCATTATATTCTATGGGAGACACATCACCACTCGACAGACTTTTACTGAAGTTGTGATCCCCATTGTATACTATTGGAGACACATCACCACTCAACAGCATTGCAAGGTTCAGCCCACTTTTTTGGAATATATTGCCAGACCGACAGACTCCAAACATGGCTAAGCCAAACAGGCAATTTCTCGTTGGTCTGCCGATGTTTTGAATATAGGTGCCTGTGTGTAGTAATTATTTCCTTGTAGTTGAGGTGGTATTTTTAAATATTTTTTTTAGATATATTAAACATTATGGTACTATAGAAACAATTATAAATAAAAGAAATTTGTTACAAATGGTAATATTTTATTTACAATAATATCTCCCTTTCATCTCTGTTTAGTCAACACTTGTACCTATATATTACAATTATTAGTGCTATGCCTATATAGAGCTATTTAACGTTCCCACTCAAGTGTAAACTTTGCTAGCATTCTATGCTTTTTGTGCTTGTCAGGTTGCACGTGTATTACAAGTTGAAAGTACAAAGTTTGTGTGAGAGTGAAACCCAACACGCTCTAAATTGAGTACTTTGGATAGCGTGACCGTGCTAACACATTTTCCCCATAGACTTCTAGAAGAGAAGAGTTAGGTGTGATTCAGATTTTAGCAGTTGGGGGTTAAGTGTGGGGTTCATGGTGAAACCTTTTAAGTGTGGTGATGATTCAGCAGTTAAGTGGTTTTTGATGGTTTAGGTTAAGTGCAGCAACAGTAAGAGAAATGTTTTTTTGTTGTAAAAATTGAAAGAATAACAAGCAAATTAATGCATTATCAAAGTTTGTTGATGCATCCATTTTTATTCTTTCAATTTTTGTAGGTGGTACTTTGTTGTTGATTTTTGTTCAAATGCAAGAAATAACCAAAATGTGTTAAAAGTTGCATTTAGAGTGATATAAATGCACGTCTTTACATTACTATATAATTAGCAATGTAGTTCCAAAACGAATCATCTAATTTTCAAATATATATATTTTTAAATATAACTATAGAATGCTATATTTTGTTTTTGGGAAGGTGAACAGATGCTAATGTGTGGAACTATATAAAAGGGGGTCGATCCGATAAAAATCGTCGCCCGCAAAAGTCGGCGATGCCAATATTTGCGCGGGTTTGGTATCCTATATACGGCGTAACCTAGAAGTTACGCGCGTATATTTCTGCCGTCGCTCGTAGTTTTTTGGGCCATAGGCAGGTATACCAAACCCACGCAATTTGGTATCCAATATACAGCGTAAGGACTTACGTGGCAAAAATGGAGAAATCTTACTCCATTTTCACCTCGCCACAAAAAGCAGCCGTAAGAAGCCTTACGCTGACTATTGGAGCCCCGTAACTCCCTAAACTGGCTGCTAAAATAAACCTAACACCTAACGCATGCGCAGTGTCTATCTCCCTGTCAACCGCGATCTGCTAAAATAAACCTAACACCTAACGCATGCGCAATGTCTATCTCCCTGTCAACCGCGATCCCCCGCCGCAATCCCTAATAAAGCATTTAACCCCTAAACCGCCGCCATCTACATAAACTAACCCCCTACTGTGAGCCCCTAAAACCGCCACCATCTAACTGATCTATCCCCTAATGTGAACCCCTAAAACCACCACCATCTAACTGATCTATCCCTAATGTGAACCCCTTACACCGCCGCCATCTATATTAAAATTATTAACCCCTAATTTAATCTACCTACCCCGCCGCCAGCTATATTAACCCTAAGTATATTATAGTTAATATAGTTATTACATTATATATATTAACTATATTAACCCTAATTATATTAAGGTTAATATAGTTAATATAGTTACTATAGTATTTATATAAACTATATTAACTCTATCTAACCCTAACACCCCTAACTAAATTCTTATTAAATAAATCTAATTCATATTATAAACTAAAATATTCCTATTTAAATCTAAATACTTACCTATAAAATAAACCCTAAGATAGCTACAATGTAATTAATAATTACATTATAGCTATGTTAGGGTTTATATTTATTTTACAGGTAAATTGTTAATTATTTTAACTAGGTATAATAGCTATTAAATAGTTATTAACTATTTAATAGCTACCTAGTTAAAATAATTACCCAATTACCTGTAAAATAAATCCTAACCTAAGTTACAAATACACCTACACTATCAATAAATTAAATAAACTACAAATATCTATCTAAAAATACAATTAAATAAACTAAACTAAATTACAAAAAAAAAAACCCCACTAAATTACAAAAAATAAAAAAAAGATTACAAGATTTTTAAGCTAATTACACCTATTCTAAGCCCCCTAATAAAATAATAAAGCCCCCCAAAATAAAAAAATTCCCTACCCTATTCTAAATTAAAACAAGTTCAAAGCTCTTTTACCTTACCAGCCCTTAAAGGGGCCTTTTGTGGGGGCATGCCCCAAAGAAAACTGCTCTTTTGCGTGCAAAAAAAACACAATACCACCCCCCAACATTACAACCCACCACCCACATACCCCTAATCTAACCCAACCCCCCCTTAAATAAACCTAACACTACCCCCCCTGAAGATCTCCCTACCTTGTATTCACCCCGCCGGGCAGAACTCCTGATCCAATCCGGGCGATGTGTTCCAGCAAGCGGCAGTGAAGTCTTCTTCCATCCGGGCGATGTCTTGAAGCAAGCGGCAGAGAGTCTTCTTCCATCGGCGACGTCTTCAAGCAAATCGGCATTTTCAATCTTCTTACTTCGCTCCTCCGCCGCGGAGCATCCTTCCGGCACGACGACTTCCCGACGAATGAGGTTCCTTTAAATGACTTCATCCAAGATGGCGTCCGTCGAATTCCGATTGGCTGATAGGATTCTATCAGCCAATCGGAATTAAGGTAGAAAAATCTGATTGGCTGATTGAATCAGCCAATCAGATTCAAGTTCAATACGATTGGCTGAACAGGTAATTGGGTAATTATTTTAACTAGGTAGCTATTAAATAGTTAATAACTATTTAATAGCTATTATACCTAGTTAAAATAATTAACAATTTACCTGTAAAATAAATATAAACCCTAAGATAGCTACAATGTAATTATTAATTACATTGTAGCTATCTTAGGGTTTATTTTATAGGTAAGTATTTAGATTTAAATAGGAATATTTTAATTAATAATATTAATATTAGATTTATTTTAATAAGAGTTTAGTTAGGATGTTAGAGTTAGATAGGGATATTATACTTAATATATATATATATATATATATATATATATATATATAATATAATAACGATATTAACTATATTAACCCTAATATAATTAGGGTTAATATAGTTAATATATATAATATAATAACTATATTAACTATATTAACCCTAATATAATTAGGGTTAATATAGTTAATATAGCTGGCGGCGGTGTAGGGGGATTAGATTAGGGGTTAATACATTTATTATAGGAGGCCGCGGTGTAGGGGGATGTAGATTGTAGGCAAAAGAGCAGTTTACTTTGTGACAAAGCCCCGCCAAAAGCCCTTTTAAGGGCTGGCAAAAGAGCTGTTACTTTGGGGCATGCCCCGCAAAAAGCCCTTTTAAGGGCTGGCAAAAGAGCTGTTACTTTGGGGCAATGCCACGCAAAAAGCCCTTTTCAGGGCTATTTGTAGGGTTAGACTTAGGTTTAGTGGTAGGGATAGTTTAGTATTTTAGGGGTTAAATAATTTAATATAGATGGCGGCTGGGTAGGGGGATTAGATTAGGGGTTAATAATTTTAAAATAGCGGCGGGGTAGAGGCTCACTTTAGGGGGTAGGTAAGGTAGATGGCGGCGGTGTTAGGGGCTCACTTTAGGGGGTTATAGATTTAATATAGCTGGCGGCGGTTTAGGGGTTAATAACTTTATTAGGTAGCGGCGGTTTAGGGGTTAATACATATTTTATTGTTAGGATAGTGAGGGGGGATAGCGGATAGAGGGTTAGACGTGTCGGGCTATGTTAGGGAGGCGTGTTAGACAGTGGGAGTGATTTAGACTTTAGTCAGGTTTTGTAGGCGCCGGCAGTTTCTAACGTGCCGCAAGTCACTGGTGACGCCAGAAATTTGTACTTGCGCAGATTTCTGGACATCGCTGGTTTGTCAGACTTACGGCACGTTAGCATCTGACGGCGACATATATGGGATAGCTCGAGTTGCGAGCTGAAACTGCGGGCGACGTGGGTTCCCTCGCTTGCGCCGCAAACTACGATCTATATCGGATCGCGCCCAAGGTGTCTGAAATATTGATGTCCAATCAAATCCATCAGAATTCCTATGTGAAAATGTATGTCATATCAGGTGATAGTTTTGGTTGTTTTCTAATTCTTTCCTACCCATTAGAAGAGCAACCATATGAATTAGTAAAACAGCTTGAATTACTAAAAGATGTAAAAGGGAAATCTTGTTAAATACATACAAATGAAACACTAAAAGAAACAGGGGTATATTTTCAAGGACGTTTTGACCGGGATTTTAACAGGCACAAAAGGTATTTTTTTTTATCATTTTGAGTAATTTTTCAAATCCAAAAATGTTATTGCAACCATGAAAATAATTCTCTTTCTAAAAATTGTATTTAATTTCAGTACAAGTTTCCCCATTTCAATATTGCTCTGAGCAATATTTGTTGTACAGTAAGTAGGTAAGTGATACAAACAACCTAGATATGCAACTCTAAACAAACCAAAATAGATGTTTAACAGGTCAAAGCTCTAGAAGTCCGTTTGCAAGTGCGCGATAAATAACCAACCATTACAAGATCAGATCTATAAATGTGCTCCAAATGCCCCCAAAATACAGTGGTGTGCATTTCATTAAAAAATAAACAGCTAGATTACGAGTTTTGCATTATGAGTGAAAAAGCTTCATAACGCTGCTTTTTCACTACCGCTGCTATTACGAGTCTTGTAGGTACAGCTGTACCACACTCCTTTTTGGCCATCACGCAACGTAACTACAGCACCTTTCAAAAAGTCCTTTTTCAATGGGACTTCCATAGCGCTGGTATTATGAGTTTGCCTGTCCGGCCAAAAAGTGAGCGGTACAGCCTATAACTACAAGATTTGTACCGCCACCTGAAAGTCAGTAGTTATGGGTTTTACATTACAGAGCTGTACCATAAAACTCATAACTAAAGTGTTACAAAGTACACTAACACCCATAAACTCCCTATTAACCCCTAAACCAAGGCGCTCCCGCATTGCAAACACTAACATAAAATTATTAACCCCTAATCTGCCGCTCCGGACATCGCCGCCACTATAATAAACATATTAACCCCTAAACCGCCTCACTCCCACATAGTAAACACTAGTTAAATATTATTAACCCCTAATCTGCTGCCCCCAATGTCATCGCCACCTACATACACTTATTAACCCCTAATCTGGTGTCCCTAACATCACCGCAACCTACATTACTGTTATCAACCCTTAATCTGCTGCCCCCAAAATTGCTGCCAGCTAACTACACTTATTAACCCCTAATCTGCTGCCCCAAGGTTGCCGCCACTATACTAAAGTTATTAACCCCTAAACCTAATCCTAAATCTAACCCTAACGTAACCCTAACCCTAACACCCACTAATTTACTAACACCCACTAACCTAATTAAAATAATTCCAAATAAAAATTACAATTAATACCTAAATGATTCCTATTTAAAAATAAATAAATACTTACATGTAAAATAAAACCTAAGATAACTACAATATAACTAATAGTTACATTGTAGCTATCTTAGGTTTTATTTTTATTTCACAGGTAAGTTTGTCTTTATTTTTTACTAGGTAGACTAGTTAGTAAATAGTTATTAACTATTTACTAACTGCCTAGTAAAAATAAATACAAATTTACCTGTAAAATAAAGCCTAACCTGTCTCACAGTTAAACCTAACATTACACTAAAATTAAATAAATTAAAAAAATACATTTATCTAAATTACAAAAAATAATAAACACTACATTACACAAAATAAAAAAAAGAAATTATCAAATATTTAAACTAATTACACCTAATTTAATAGCCCTATCAAAATAGAAAAGTCCCCCCAAAATAAAAAAAAAAAACCTAGCCTACAATAAACTACCAATAGCCCTTAAAAGGGCCATTTGCGGGGCATTGCCCCAAAGAAATCAGCTCTTTTACCTGTAAAAAAAAAAATACAAACAAGCCCCCAACAGTAAAATCCACCACCCACACAACCAACACCCCCAAATAAAAACCTACCTAAAAAACTAAGCTCCACGTTGCCCTGAAAAGGGCATTTGGATGGGCATTGCCCTTAAAAGGGCATTTAGCTCTTTTACCATGCCCAAAGTCCCTAATCTAATCTGGATGAGGATGGATGTCCAGTCTTCAAAAACTGTAAGTGGATCTTCGGGGGTTAGTGTTAGGTTTTTTAAGGGTTTATTGGGTGGGTTTTATTTTTAGATTAGGGACTTTGGGCAATCTAAAAGAGTTAAATGCCCTTTTAAGGGCAATGCCCATCCAAATGCCCTTTTCAGGACAATGGGGAACTTAGGTTTTTTAGGTAGGTTTTTATATCGGGGGGTTGGTTGTATGGGTGGTGGGTTTTACTGTTGGTGGGTTGTTTGTATATTTTTTTAACAGGTAAAAGAGCTGATTTCTTTGCCCGCAAAGAAGGGCTATTGGCAGTTTAGTTTAGGCTAGGGGTTTTATTATTTTAGGGGGTCTTTTTTATTTTGATAGGGCTATTAGATTAGGAGTAATTCTTTTTTATTTTTGATAATTTCTTTTTTTATTTTGTGTAATTTAGTGTTTATTATTTTTTGTGATTTAGATAAATGTATTTTTTTAATTTCATTAATTTAATTTTAGTGTAATGTTAGGTGTTAGTGTAACTCAGGTTAGGTTTTATTTTACAGGTACATTTGAATTTATTTTAATTAGGTAGTTAGTAAATAGTTAATGACTATTTACTAACTAGTCTACCTAGTTAAAATAAATACACACTTAACTGTGAAATAAAAATAAAACCTAAGATAGCTACAATGTAACTATTAGTTATATTATAGCTATCTTAGGGTTTATTTTGCAGGTATTTATTTTTAAATAGGAATTATTTATTTGTTAATAGTAAGTTTTATTTAGAATTATTTTAATTATATTAAAATTAGAGGTGTTAGGGTTAGGGTTACATTAGGGTTAGGGTTAGACTTAGGGTTAGGTTTAGGGGTTAATATATTTATTTAGTGCTAGTGATGTGGAAGGCCAGAGTTTTAGGGGTTAATAACTTTAGTATAGTGGTGCGACGTTGGGGGAGGCAGATTAGGGATTAATAAGTGTAGGTAGGCGGCGGCGACATTAGGGGCAGCAGATTAGGGGTTAATAAATGTATGTAGGCAGCGACGTTGGAGGCGGCAGATTGGCGGTTAATACATTTATGTAGCTGTCAGCGATGTCAGGGGCAGCAGATTAGGAGTGCTTAGACTCAGGGTTTATGTTAGGGTGTTAGGTGTAAACGTACATTTTTTTTTTTTCCCATAGACTTTAATGGGGCTGCGTTACGGAGCTTAACGCTCCGTTATTGCAGGTGTTAGGCTTTTTTTTAGCCAGCTCTCCCCATTGATGTCTATGGGGAAATCGTGCATGAGCATGTCAAAGCAGTTAAAAGCAGCGCTGGTATTTGTGTGCGGTATGGAGCTCAACGCTGCCATATTGCTGGCAAACGCCATTTTTTTGCAAACCTGTAATAGCAGCGCTATTAAAGGTGAGCGGTGCAAATAACTTGCAAGTTATTACCGAGCCACTCATAACGCAAGTATCTGCACTTAAACAAATATACTTATGTGTTAATATGTGAATTTACACATATTAACATATATATATATACTGTATATATATATATATATATAAGAATATACATACAGTATATATATTTACAATTTGCTGTCATCGCTGTGTGACTTACTCCCTTTGCTGTGCTAGTTCACTTGAGGGTGTATCAAATATGTTTATGTGGTTTTATATATATATATATATATATATATATATATATATATATATATATACAGTATATACAAAAGGAAAAGAGAGAGCTAACAGGGTTTAGAGAAATCCTGCATAAAAGCGAGGGGATACAGCACTCTTTTAAACAAATGTATTAAATAGATAAAAAAAGTATTCATTGTGTGTGAAACATATACACACAACCGAATATAAAAACCTGTGTACATAGCACAGAAGTACTAAAGCAAAATACACTATACAATGAAAAACAAGTGTATGCAGATATTCCAATCACAGTTTTCCAACTTGAAACATATATATCACCAAAGCAAGTTTGTACAAAAAGTTACTGTAGCGATTATCAGATATTAGTAAGTCTTGGTGATAAGTATGAAAAAAAAGAACGTAGCTGATATTGATTAAGCATAGCTAGTTAGGCTGAGAGATTTGGTGATACATATGTTTGAAAACTCTGATTGGCATATCTGCATACACTTGTTTTTCATTGTATAGTGTATTTTTTCTTTAGTACTTCTGTGCTTAGGCTATGTGATATTATCGTATTGGGTTATGTCTGCTTGCCAGCAATTAAGGTCTAATTAGTAATTGAGGAAAACTGTCTTGAGGATGGTTGGTTACATTGTGTGTGAAAAACATGGCATTCATTGTATCAGATGAGGTTTGGGAGGCTGAGCTCAATGAGTCGCTTACACAGAGCAATAATGTTGAAACAAATGATACTGATGAAGAATCCTTAAATGTATTTACTGCCTTTAAAAAGTACAGAAAATGGGGCATATCTATCAAGCTCCATGTGGAGCTTGAAGACCTGTGTTTCTGGTGAGCCTTCAGACTCGCCAGAAAAAACAGTTATGAAGCAGAGGTCTAAAGACCGCTGTTCCATAACCTGTCCACCTGCTCTGAGGAGGCGGACAGACATTGCCGCAAATCAAGCCGATCGAATACGATCAGGTTAATTGACACCCCCCTGCTAGTGGCCAATCTGCAGGGGGTTGGCGTTGCACCAGCAGTTCACAAGAGCTGCTGGTGCAATGCTGAATGCGCAGAGCGTATTGCTCTCCGCATTCAGCAAGGTCTGTCGGACATGATCCGCTGATCGGATCATGTCAGACAGGCCTTTCATAAATAGACCCCAATACCTTAATAGGCAAATCAAAATCAGAGCAGAAAACTCAAGTCTAAACAACTATGTAAAGAACAAAATTATACCCAGAGGGCTAAGGTTATTATTAGATCCAGGTGCTAGAACTAAGGAGGATGAGGAAGGAGAGTCCTTTGTTGAGGAATGGAGTGGTAAGTTGTCTAAAGTCTCTTTAGAATTAATGGAAATGATGATAAAGAGAAATGATAATAGGTTGGAAAAAGTCAAAATAGAGGTAGCTTTGGCAAATGTATAAATCTTAGAAGGATTCATACAACTCTGGAACTGATGCGCTAGACTCCAAAATAGACAATACTCCAAAAAAACAGGCAGGCCACCATTTAAAAGATGGAGGAGGAGGGGTGGCAGAGAGAGGAAAAAAGCAGCATGGTAGAGAGAAAGGAGATACCCAATGAGACAGACCAGAGGCAGAAGGGAATATTACAACCAGGAGAGACAGATGGAGAGAAGGAGACCCAGGAGAGGACGCTACAGGGACTTTTAAAGACCCATGATAAGGATGAGTTACAAATTGTTAATCTATTAAACTTTCCCTTAAATTTAGCACATGTAAATCTCCTAAGAAAAGGTCTATCTTTCAGCCCAGTAGCAAAAATAAAAAATCTGAGGTCACAAAAGAGACCTTTTCTCTAGAAATATTATTCTATCACAAGTAATCAATAAGGGGAACACCAGAAGTGAAACTCTAACTACAGGGGACCAGGAAAGTTTGAATACTTTAAATTCCCTTCTGGAGGAGAATGAAGCTCCTTTACAACAAGATAGCGAATTCCTTATTAGAACAAATTTCAAACCGAAATCTAGCTACATGCCATCCCTGGTAACCATACCATCGATCAATTATTTTGTTAAACTGGTAGAAAAAGATCCGGAGAAACTTCCTGACAACCTCATAATAAAGGATAATCTAAGCCCCTGTGAAAGAAAGGACCCCAACATCATAATAAAGCCAGCGGACAAGGGCAGAAACCTGGTGATCATGGATGAATCCATGTACACCAGGGAGGTAAAACGCCAGCTGGTGATGGGGACCAATATGAGAAACTAAAAAATAATCCTCTAAAAGAAACTCAGCATGCTCTATTTAGGATTCTAAATGAGGCCAAACATAAGGGAATTACCTCAAATAAATAATTTTCCTACATTTACCCTGAGCACCCCATTATCCTTGTATTCTATGTGGTACCTAAACTTCATAAGAACATGCAATGTCCCCAGGACCCCCCATTGTATCTGGGATAGGGAGTGTGACAGAAGGCATAAGTAACTATATAGCTCATTTTCTCAGACCTTTCCTCTTGCCCTCATATGTCAAAGACCCGGCTGACCTCCTTAGAAAACTATATGGAATTAGTGTTAATAACAGCACCCTTCTTGTGTCTTTAGATGTTGAGAGCTTGTACTCTTCCATCCTACATAAAATAGGCACTCAAGGTGCTGAACACTTTCTGGATTCTAGAGGTCCCCTGTACAAAAATCATACAGATTTCACAATCTTATTGCGCAATTTGTTCTCGAAAACAATGTTTTTTGTTTGACAGTAATTTGTTTAAACAAAAAAGAGGCACAGCAATGGGGGCAGTATGTGCCCCCACATCTGCTTGCCTCCACTTAGGAGCATAAGAACTGGAAATCTTTGAACAATTCAGTACTGTTTTTGAGTAACACGTGTCCCTATAGATAAGTTATGTGGGCAATATCCTCTTGCTGTGGGATGGTCTCCTTATTGGCTTAAACAAATTTGTTGAGAAATTGAACAATAACAACAAAAACATCCTTCTAACTTATGAGGTGAATGAAAAGGAGTTACCATTTCTAGATGTTCTCATTAGAAAAGAAGGTAACAGCATTGTGACTGAGAACTATAGAAAACAGCCACTATTAGCATCTTGTATGCAACTAGCAGTCACCCTACCCATCTAAAGAAATGGATCCCCTATGGCCAATTCTTTAGGCTTAAAATGAATTGTTTATCCAGTGCCAAATATGAAAACATGCAGCCTTAATAAAATTGAGATTTATTAATAGAGGCTACTCTAAAAAATGCATAGAAGGTTCTATGTCCAAGGTAAATAAAATGAGAAGGGGTGAGAAACTATCTAATGATAAAATATGATTCATATCCACTTACAACAGTCAGTGGGAACCAATCAGAATGATTATGCAAAGACATTGGCATCGCCTAACCTTTGAAGAGAAAATCAAGGAGAAGGTAGGCCCCTTTCCTCTTATGGCAGCCCAAAAAGCTCCAAACTTAAAAGACAAACTGGTTAAAAGAATGTACAAGAAGAGTACCTCTAAGGCTGATTGGTTAAGGAAAGATAGGGGTGTTAAAGGAAACTATCCATGTGGACAATGCATCTATTGTCCATTTATGGAGAAATCAAATACATTTTCTGCAGGAGGAGATAGGGAATTTGATGTGTAATACTTTTTTAATTGCAATTCGATAGGGGTAGTGTACCTACTTCATTGCTCATGCCCCAGATTTTATGTGGGGAAAACGAAAAGGGTCTTGAAAGACTGAATCCAAGAACACAGAGATGACATTGTGAACAGTAGAGACACCACAATAGCCAGACACTTTACCACATATAACCAATCTAATGCCGCTTCCCTAATAATGATGGCGATAGATAAGGGAATCACAAATGGCAGAGGAGGAAATAATGATATTGTTCTCCTGCAGAAAGAGACTCGCTGGATTTTAACTTTAAAAACTAGGTGCCCTAGAGGATTAAATGAAAAATTGGAATTTGCATCTTTCCTATAAATAGGGCCTATATGAGCATACGTGTCCTTTAACAAAATTAAAGTATAAGAATAAGGTAAAACCACCCCCTTAATATGTAAAGGCTCTATGTATCTATTTGATGTATATATTTCTTCAATAGGTTTAAAGGAGAATTATGTACAAAATGCCTCTTGTAACATACATTCTTAATAAGTCTGCATGACAGAGTGAGCGCCTCTTATATGTACACATTTCTGTATAGCCTGTAAATAGCTGTTAATTGTTTTAGGTAAGTTTTCACACTTTGCAGACATCATGCAGTACACTGAGTACAAAGTATGATATCACAAAAGAAGGCGGGGCATACAGGTATAAATGAAAGCATTGGTACTGCAAAAAATAGCCCTGACGAAGCCCCTGTTTGTAGGAGCACATGGGGGCGGGGGAACATGCATTGGCAAGCTCCTAACCATTGCTGTACATTTTGCTGTTTGAGCAACTATACACCAACCATGTTCACTTGAAATACGCTGATAAAAGAGAGAGACATTTTCATGCTACATGCTTTATGATATGTGCCATCACTGATAACTGTAGCTGCATTACAGTTCAACTGGCCCTTAATGTCAACCCCAGTAGGAGAAGGTGATGCAGGAGCGATCACATCTACCTAGAGAATTGGAGGCGGCTAAAAAAAACAGGATGCAAGCAGCTGCAGATGGCCCTTAAGTTGGGGTCTTCTCCATACATACTGAATCGCTGTCCTCTGAAAACGTGCAGCCCGGCGCAGGTGAGTGTTGTTAGACTGAACGCACACAGAGACGGGTTCCTCATTCTGATGCGGACAATGCAAAGGCATAGACACAGGATGAACGATGGAATCAGGAGCAGAAGTGCTGGAATGCATGAGACGGTAAAAGTGTAACAGTCTCCATATGCTCTGCAGTCTGTAGAAATTGCAGTGGTTTTTCTTAACAATCTCTCAGCCTAACTAGCTATGCTTAATCATTATTAGCTACGTTCTCTCTTTTCATACTTATCACCAAGACTAACTAATATCTGATAATCACTACAGTAACTTTTTGTATAAACTTGCTATGGTGATATACAGTGGGGCAAAAAAGTATTTAGTCAGCCACCTATTGTGCAAGTTCTCCCACTTAAGAAGATGAGAAAGGCCTGTAATTTTCATCATAGGTATACCTCAACTATGAGAGACAAAATGTGGAAACAAATCCAGACAATCACATTGTCTGATTTGGAAAGAATTTATTTGCATATTATGGTGGAAAATAAGTATTTGATCACCTACAAACAAGCAAGATTTCTTTAAGAGGCTCCTCTGTCCTCCACTCATTACCTGTATTAATGGCACCTGTTTGAACTTGTTATCAGTATAAAAGACACCTGTCCACAACCTCAAACAGTCACACTCCAAACTCCACTATGGTGAAGACCAAAGAGCTGTCGAAGGACACCAGAAACAAACTTGTAGACCTGCACCAGGCTGGGAAGACTGAATCTGCAATAGGCAAGCAGCTTGGTGTGAAGAAAAAAACTGTGGGAGCAATAATTAGAAAATGGAAGACATACAAGACCACTGATAATCTCCCTCGATCTGGGGCTCCACACAAGATCTCACCCGGTGGGGTCAAAATGATCACAAGAACAGTGAGCAAACATCCCAGAACCACACAGGGGGACCTAGTGAATGACCTGCAGAGAGCTGGGACCAACGTACCAAAGGCTACCATCAGTAACACACTACGCCACCAGGGACTCAGATCCTGCAGTGCCAGACGTGTCCCTCTGCTTAAACCAGTACATGTCCGGGCCCACCTGAAGTATGTTAGAGAGCATTTGAATGATCCAGAAGTGGATTGGGAGAATGTCATATGGTCAGATGAAACCAAAGTAGAACTGTTTGGTAGAAACACAACTCATCGTGTTTGGAGGAGAGAGAATGCTGAGTTGCAACCAAAGAACACCATACCTACTGTGAAGCATGGTAGTGGCAACATTATGCTTTTGGGCTGTTTCTCTGCAAAGGGAACAGGACAACTGATCCGTGTACATGAAAGAATGAATGGGGCCATGTATCGTGAGATTTTGAGTGCAAACCTCCTTCCATCAGCAAGGGCATTGAAGATGAAACGTGGCTGGGTCTTTCAGCATGACAATGATCCCAAACACACCACCCGGGCAACGAAGGAGTGGCTTCGTAAGAAGCATTTCAAGGTCCTGGAGTGGCCTAGCCAGTCTCCAGATCTCAACCCCATAGAAAACCTTTGAGGGAGTTGAAAGTCTGTGTTGCCCAGCGACAGCCCCAAAACATCACTGCTCTAGAGGAGATCTGCATGCAGGAATGGGCCAACATACCAGCAACAGTGTGTGACAACCTTGTGAAGACTTACAGAAAATGTTTGACCTCTGTCATTGCCAACAAAAGATATATAACAAAGTATTGAGATGAACTTTTGATATTGACCAAATACTTATTTTCCACCATAATTTGCAAATAAATTCTTTCCAAATCAGACAATGTGATTGTCTGGATTTGTTTCCACATTTTGTCTCTCATAGTTGAGGTATACCTATGATGAAAATTACAGGCCTCTCTCATCTTCTTAAGTGGGAGAACTTGCACAATTGGTGGCTGACTAAATATTTTTTTGCCCCACTGTATATGTTTCAAGTTGGAAAACTTTGATTGGCATATCTGCATACACTTGTTTTTCATTGTATAGTGTATTTTGCTTTAGTACTTCTGTGCTTAGGCTATGTGATATTATCGTATTTGTTTGTCTGCTGGCCAGCATTTATGTACACATGTTTTTATATCCAGTTGTGTGTATATGTTTCACATGCAGTGCATCCTTTTGTATCTATTTAATAAATTTGTTTAAAAGAGTGCTGTATCCCCTTGCTTTTATGCAGGATTTCTTGAAACCCTGTTAGCTCTCTCTTTTCCTTTTGCATATATTTCTATATTGAAGGTCTGCACTATATTTCAGGAATTGAAATCAGTATTAAGATTCCATTAAATTATTATGTATGTTCATTAAGTCCTCTCTCCTAATACTTGTTTTTATATAAATATATATATATATATATATATATATATGTGTGTGTGTGTGTGTATACATGCAAATGTATGTACTTATTTACATATATACATATATAAACACATATATACACATGTACATCTATATATACAGACAAAAACATGCACACAGCTAGACTGAAAGAAAAATGATAGAGTTAGTTAATGCGTTTGGACAAATGGTGGTGATAGGTCCAGGACTACATCAAGGTCTTTTCCTCCCTGGGTCCACTTACAAAACACAGAGACAACACAGGGTATACATCCCATGACCCTGAAAAATTCACAACCCTGGATGCTTACCAGCACTCACCACCAGCTGCATAGCTTTCAGTGACTCAGGCAGTTAACTCCAGACAGGCATGTGTGCTAAAGCCCATAGGAAAAATTACAAAAGCAAAATTATTAACCGAATACATAGAAAATTTGGCACTTGTTTGAAAAGGCACACAGCTAGATTAAAAGCAAATGGAAGAGTTAGTTACAACATTTGGTCAAATAGTCCTAGGACCACCGAATGCTGTAAATAACTTTTCCATTTTGCTTTTAATCAAGCTGTGTCCTTGCAAGAGAGTGTCAGACTTTCTATGTGTTGTGTTAATAATTTTGTGTATATATATATATTGGAGTAGCCGTGTTAGTCCAGAGATTTAGATATCAAAATAACAAGAGTATTGCATTGAGCAATGATACTTTTTTATTGGACTAACTATACATTTATATGTTGACAAGCTTTCGGAAGAATGTCCTCCTTATTAGTATTGCTTCAGACTTGAAAAAGGACATTTTTCCGAAAGCTTGTCAACTTATAAATGTATAGTTAGTCCAATAAAAAAATATCATTGCTCAATGCAATACTCTTGTTATTTTGATATATATATAAGTGTATCTATACCTATATATATATTCATATAGTTATATTGGTTTAAATATATATTTTAGAGAAAAAAAAAACATCAGATATACTGTATATATATATATATATATATATATATATATATATATATATATATATATATATATATTAAAAAATGTATGTTTTTAAAAATAAAAGACACATTTTCTTGTTTCTGAGGAACATTGGAATGTAAAATATTAATAACTGACATGTAGTTGAGAGCATTTGGTCAAATGCGGTTGAGTTAGAGAGCAAGTGATAGGTGTTTTTTTTCTTTTAAATGTGCTCTATTGAAGACTATAAGGAGAAGAAGTTAACATGGTTGCAGTATCCAAAGTCCAGTAGTTAGGATTTCGCTCACACGTAAACAGTTTACTTTCAACTTGTAATATGCACGCTAAACCACCTGGGTTACAAGTTCTCTTTTACCGTTATTATGGTTAAGGTATAAGTGTTAAATACCGATTCACTTGTAAGCTACCTCTTATTGGCCTAAATGGTGTTCTAAAAAGTATATTATTAAATATCCACCCTGGATATTACAAGCTGTAAGAATGAATATGTAACCATATAATAACTTAGGCCCAGATTACAAGTTGAGCAAAATGGACTTTGCGTGCGTAATTGTCACTGATTTTGTATTACAAGTCGCGCGGTATGGCTTTACCGTGATCTTTATGGCCTATACCGCAACAATCCATTGTGCTTTCGAAGACCTGTAGTTATGTGCTTTGCGAAACATTGCGACTACCTAAATTAAACTATTAACCCCTAAATCTAACATCCCCTAACTTTAAATTAAAGTGTCAATATACTAACTACCTCAAAATTAATAAAAACGTACCTGTGAAAAAATAAATAAAACCTAAGCTTAAACTAAAAAAATACTAATATTTCTTGTTTAAAAAAAATAAAAAATATAAAAAATAAAAAAATAACATTACCAAAAATAAAAAAAACAACATTACAAAAAAACATTAAAAAAAACTACCATTACAAAAAATAACAATTATTCCTATTTTAATAACCCCTCAACAATAAAAACCACCCAAAAAATTAACCCCCAATTTAAAAATAAACTACCAATAACCATTAAAAGGGCATTTTGCAGGGCATTGCCCCAAAGTTAACTGCTCTTTTGCCTTAAAAATTAAAAAATTACCCCCTAACATTACAACCCCCCTCCCCCCAAAAAAAAAATCTAACTAAATAATCCTAATCTACCTATTGCTTGCCGCACACTGAAGATTGAATGCAAGGTACCCCTTTTATATGGGGGTACCCTTGCATTCCTATTGGCTAAAAAATTCAAATCAGCCAAAAGGATGAAAGCTGCTTTCATCCTATTGGCTGTTTTTAAACTTTCAGCCAATAGAAATGCAAGGATACCTCTATATTAATGAGGAACCTTGCATCCAATCTTCAGTGTGCGGTGGGCAATCACATGAAGAGGACCTCCATGTCACTGATGACGTCTGCCTCCACCGAATACTCTTCCTTTGTGCCTCAGCCATGAAGATAGAAGATGGCCCCGCAATGGATTAAGATGGGGCCGCCTGGATGAAGATGTTTCTCCGGACTTCAGCAATGGTGAGTGCCTATTTTGGGGTTAGAGTTAGGTTTTTGTTGGGGGGTGTTTTTTTATATTAGGTATTTTTTATTTGTTATGGACTGCAAAAGAGCTGAATGCCCATACAAATGCCCTTTTCAGGGCAATGGGTAGATTAGGTTTTTTTGTAAGGTTTATTTATTTTGGGAGGTTGGGGAGAGGGGGTTGTAATGTTAGAGGTTATTTGGTTTATTTTATTTGCAAAAGAGCTTTAAACTTTAGGGTAATGCCCTACAAAAAGTCCTTTTAAAGGCTATTGGTAGTTTACTGATAGTTTAGTTTTTTTATTTTTGTGGTTGCTTTTTATTTTTTTAAACAGGGTATTAGAATAGAAATAACTTTTTTATTTTAGATAATTTGTTTGTTATTTATATTTTCTATAATGGTAGTTTTTTATTATTTTCTGTAATATTAGGGTTTGATTGACACTTGTAATGGTGACGCAATGGAAATAGCGGTACGGCAACATTGAGAGCGGTATGTACGCAACAGATTTACCGCACAATTTGTAATCTGGGCCTTAATGTAATCCGGGCTAAATGTTGTTGTTTATTTTTTTTCTTTGTGTTATGTATCAAGGTGTATTAAAACCTTAAACGCCTAAGACTAACACAGCTCAAGTTAAATCAATACTGACACTATTCTAATGCTTGTATTACAAGTTGAAAGTAAAATGTTTGTGCATATGTGAAAAATGTAAACGTGCTAACATCATGAAGTTGAATAGCAAGACAAAATACCTCCCTTTCTCCATAGACTTCTATGGGGCATGCTACAAAAGTCTCTTTTAGCTTTTCCTTGCTCACTAGGCAATCTGTGCCAAATCCCAAGGTGCATTTAAAAATACTTTAACTACCATTCAGCAAGATTATAAGATCAAGTCAGCCAATAGAATTTCAGTAACTTTCATCCTATTGGCTGATTTAAAAATGTCAGCCAATAGGAAAGCAAGGTACACCATTTTTAAACAGGTTCCTTGCATTCAAGCTTCAGTGTACGGCGGTGATCGCATGAAAAGGATTCTCCATGTTGGATGTCCGCGCCACCGGCGACGATGCTCTGCACCTCCACAGCTCCCCACCTCCACAGCTCAGTGCCACCGGGATGAAGATAGAAGATGCCCCCTCAATGGATGAAGATGTCGCCGCCTGGATGAAGACTTCTCACTGCCTAGATGGAGATGAATGTCCGGACTTCAGGAACTGTGAGTAGATTTTCTGGGGTTAGTGTTATTTTTTTTTTTGGGGGGGGTTCTTTAAATTACGGATGGGCAGTAAAAGAGCTGATTGAAAAAGAGCTGAATGCCCTTTTAAGGGCAATGCCCATACAAATGCCCCTTTAGGGGCAATAGGGAGCTTAGGGGTTTTTTTAGACTTAGGTTTTTTTATTTTGGGGGGTTGGTTGGGTTACTGTTAGGGGGGCATTGTATTTTTAGGTAAAAGGGCTGTTTAACTTAGGGCAATACCCTACAAAAGGCCATTTTTAGGGCTCTTAGTAGTTTATTGTTAGGTTAGGGGGTGTTTTTATTTTGGCGGGGCTTTTTTGTTTTTATAGGGTATTAGATTAGGTGTAATTTTTGTTATTTGGGATAATTTTGTTTATTATTTTTTGTAATCTTAGAGTTTTTTATTTTTGTAATTTTAGAGTTTTTATTTTTTGTAATGTAATTTTTTTTCGTAGTGTTAGGATTTTTTTAGTTTGATTTATTTTCATCAATTTTATTGTTTTAAAATAGTAATGTTAGGTTACTTTATAGTTTAAACTAAGGTTTTTTATTTCACAGTTACATTTTTATTTATTTAAAGATAGTTATATTGTACATTTAATTTAAAATTAGGGGGTATTAGGTTTAGGGGTTAATAGTTTAATTTAGTGTGTTGCGATGTGGGGGGCAGCTGTTTAGGGGTTAATAGCTTTATTTTTATTAGTAGCAATGTAGGGGGTCGGCGGTTTAGGGGTTAATAGCTTTATTTTATTAGTAGCGATGTGGGAAGCCGGCGGTTTAGGAGTTAATAGGTTTATTTAGTGTCGGGAATGTCAGGGGTGGCAGATTAGGGGTTAATCATTTTATTTAGTGTCGGCATGTCGGGGAGCGGCGGATACAGGGTATTTAGACTAGGGGTTTATGTTAGGGTGTTTAACGTAGTTTTCTTTTTAGGTTTTAACGTAACTTTCTTTTCCCCCTAGATATCAATGGGGTTGCGTTACGGCAATCGCCATTCCGCGATTGCAGGTGTTAGTATTTTTCTGACATTGATGTCTATGGGGGAAAGCATGCACGACCACGTAAAGTCAGGCCTTGGGTTTTGTGCGGTATAGATCTTAACGCACCATACCGCACAACAAGAGAAGGTTTTTCAGTAATTTTTAATATCAGCGCTATAGAAAGTGCGATATCGCTCATTTGTTTGCGTTATTTACGCACCTGGTATAGCTCAAAACTTGTACTCTTGCCCTTTGTTCTTAAAGTGCAATAAAACATTTTGAGTTATGTGCATATTATAGGAGGGTGAAATAAGCTAAAACAGTGTGTGAAAAAAATGTAAAAAAAGCTTATAAGTAATTTAATAACATTTTAAGAAATCTGCAAAATTTGCATTTTCGCATTTCCCATTGAATTCTATGGAGAAAAGAAAGTTATCAAAAAACACAACATAAACCCCTTATCTAATAACCCCTAAACTACAGTCCACCCACATTGAAACTAACTAAATAAACCTATTAACCCTTAAACCGTCTTCCCTCCACATAGTGACTACCTAAATTAAACTATTAACCCCTAAACCTAACACCACCTAACTTTAAATAAAGTTACAATATACTAACTACCTTAAAATAAATAAAAACTTACCTGTGAAAAAAAATAAAGCTTAAACTAAAAAAACTAACATACCAAAAATAAAAACCTATAATACCAAAAATTAAAAAAAACTACCCTTACACAAAATAAAAAACCCTAACATTACAGAAAATAATAAAAAATTGCCATTTCAGAAAATAAGAAATGTAATTATCCAAAATGAAAAAAGTTATTCCTATTCTAATACCCTCATTTGAAAAACAACCCCAAAATCTATTAATAAACTACCAATAGCCCTTAAAATGGTCCTTTGTAGGTCATTGCCCTAACTTTTACAGCTCTTTTGCCAATAAAATAAACCAAATACCCCCTAACATTAAAAACCCCCACCCCCAAAAACAATAAAATAACTAAACCTATTAGATTATATATTTATATATATATATATATATATATATATATATTATATATATATATATATATATATATATATACATACTGTATATATAGTGTGTGAGAGAGAGAGAGAGAGCGAGAGAGAGCGAGAGAGAGAGAGAGAGAGAGAGAGAGAGAGAGAGAGGTGCATTTAAGTTCATATTCATTTTTTATTGTTGTGTATTGGAACTTGTCATATATAATAGATACAACTATGTTTCCATATAAATTTTACAAAAAAATATATTTTTTTTTTCAGTAGGTAGTAAATAGAAGGGCTGTACCTCCTCAACCATTCCCTTGCTTGCAAAAGGAATTACCCTCACGTGCACACTTTTGTTGCATGGAGTAGGACACTGATAAGGGGAGTAGGCTACACTTGGCAACACTAAGCTGTGCACAGTTTGAACTGTGAATAAGGGTTCCTTTATGTTCTATCACTTATTATAATGTTAAAGGCACAGTCTACAGCAGATTGCAGGGCTGTCCCTCCTCAACACCCCCCCCCCCCTTGCTTGCATAAGTAATTATCCTCATGTGCACACTTGTTGAATGACACCACAATGTATGGAGTAGGACACTGATAAGGGGGGTGGAGCAGGCTACATATAGGACATGCAAAGCAAAGGGTTAAATGCCAGGTTTCGTAAAGCATCCAGTATTAAGCCATGCAGAAGCAGGGAACACTATTTACAACCATTCAGCAGAAGTAAGCAGTTAGTCTCATGAAGTTAGTTACATATATGATGGTCTTGGCTGTTAGAATACAAACGTTTTTATGCAGTCCTCCTAGTGTGGTATCAAAGTAATTTTCACTGTACTGAAATACACTCGGTTATAACTCCAGTGTTGAAAGTACTCACAGTACCAGCTGTTTCCGCCACGGGAGTGATGTCTCACTACCACCGCTCCTCCAGATATCTTACAGCCAGAATTTACTCCATTACATCCATTCACCGCAGTGCTGGAATAGACATTCAGTTCAAGCCAAAGATTCATGCAGAAAAATGCCACACTCACGGAGCTCCAGTGTGCTTGACTAACAGTGCTACACATTTTTCACCCAAACTCCAATCTGATTGGGCTTCCTCAGGCTTGTGATACCATAGTCCAATGATCTGTCTTTATATACTTTATCCCAGGTGAAATATTTTTGTCACGGTGTAACATGACATTTAAAAAAAAAAATCATAACATTTCCAAAATAAATGAGAGGAGAGAAGAGAAAAGAGCAGGGGAGGGAGAGATGGCAGTTGAGGGAGAGAAGGGAGGGGATGGAGAAAGATGAAAAGGAAGGGAGGCTTATGGTCCTAGAGGGCACACCACCTGCTGTCAGGTCCTTGGGGAGACACAATTGCTGCCAGTCTCTGGGGTGGGCACATCTGCTTCCAGGTCCTAGGTGAGCACACCTTCTCTCAGGCCCTTGGGTGGGCACACCTGCTGCCAGGTCTTAGGGGAGCAAACCTACAGAAGGACAATGAAGTGCACAAACAATACACTATGTCTGCAATCTTTCCGCACCACACCGCTGTCTACTCACATACCCTGAGGGCAGAATCACAGCCACCTGGCACTTTAAAAACATTAAAAGTTCCAACTCCCCAAATGTATTGTACACATTTCTACACATTAATTATAAGGTATATTAAAGTTGTCCCCGTTATATCCATTATGTGTAGTGGTATGTCCATTTATAGGTTTTAAAAACAGCACATAGAAGTCAGTCCTATGGCCGATGACAGGCCTAGTGTTACTGACACATAAAAAGGGACAGTCAAAACTAAAATTGTTATTGTTTAAAAAGATAGAGAACGCCTTTACTAACCATTCCCCAGCTTTGCACAACCAACATTGTTATATTAATATACTTTATAACATTTAAACCTCTAAATTTCTACCTGTTTCTAATACACTACAGACAGCCTTATTTATTTAAGAGTCAGCACAACACAGCACTAATTGGCTAAAATACAAGTCAATAGATAATAAATAAAAAGTAATGTGATCAGGGGGCTGTCAGAAGATGCTTAGATATAAGGTAATCACAGAGGTAAAAAGTGTATGTATATAATAGTGTTGGTTATGCAAAACTGGAATGTATAATAAAGGGATTATCTATCTTTCAAAACAATAAAAATTCTATTGTAGTCTGTCCCTTTAAGCGCAATTTGGGTCATTAATACTAATTTCTCAGGGCTAATAATTGCAATTGTTTGTGGCTATTTTTTCTTGCTACTTAAAGGGATGAAATAAACAAAAAACTTTTTTTATCAAAAATATAGAGTATTAACAAAACACACAATTTATGCAATTTATACAATTATAAATAACCTGATGTTGTGAATGCATTGCCCAGCAGATGGTGCCACTGGATTACTTATATATAACAGACTGTACGTGAACATGCCAGAAAGACAAATATACATAACAATTCCTTTTCTGCACAATGTATTATACCATGTAAAAGCTAACTTTGCTGCACAGCCTGTTAAGGATTTAGCCGCATCAAAATCTTTAAGTGAGGCTGGAAGCAGCAATGACGGTCAGAGGTCACAAGTAGGGAATCAGCATTGGGTGTAGTGAAAAAATGCCACCCTTCTACTGCACAGCCTGTCTATGCAGGGCAACACAGCTCCCACATATATATAGTACAGAAGTATCTGCACTCCCACTTACCACTTACTTAGTAAGCAACCAGGGTGTCAGATCAGAAAAACATATTCAAATACAAAAGAGGACTGCACTCACTGGATTTATAAAGAGTAAAAGAACAATCATATATATTATATAACGGTGACATTTCAGGGTTAACAATCCCTTCCTCAGACCTTGCAAAAACTGTGACAAACAAATCCATTTAAAAAAGATAAATCACAGCCCAACCACTGTAAAATTGTGCCAAAAGTGTAGTCATGGAAACCCCTTGTGAATACATGTTATTTCAAAAGTGTAATGAATTCATGTTTAAACAATCGCCTTCGAACAATTAAAAACAATAAAAAATAAATTAAAAAACATGGAGCATTGGATCAATGTATCAACAAACATTCATAAATTTGGTTATTAGGCACATTGTTTCCAACGGATGCAACATTTGCCTCATACCTGTCAAAATAACAGTGTATTAGCATGTAAAATGGACCTACCTCAGAATTCCTCTTGCTGTATTGTTGCATAGAGTAAATAATAAACGGAAGAATCAAATATAGCCATAGAGGGATTAAATTTGCTGTGTAGAATCTTGCAAGATTATATTACCAAATGGTGGAAAATCAAGGCTGCGTGTATTAATATGTGAAACACCCCCTGTAGGATATAGAACTAAATCTCCAAAAATGTCAATCTAATTGTGATCATAAATCTACCGTTAACATAACAATAAAATAAATGTTATGTAGGACTTAGAAGACACAATAGTCAACCAATTCAATATCATAGTCAACTAATTTAGATAGTACTCTTATCAGCTTAGATGTAAATATTATATCTAGCTGATTGAATCCTCATAGGGTGTAATATAGATACCGATCTAGTATAACATATCAATTATGCAGTTTTGCTCATATTATTTTATCAACATATATAAATATGTGTAGATGTAAATTAATTTACCACCTGTGCCCAAAATCAAACAAAACAAAAAAATGGTTTCCCTGATACAAACATATCATTGGGACAACAAGTACAAACCGTAATCAGGTATAAACTTGACACACTGTAGCTGTAATCTCTCTTTGTGCCAGCCATGTTTGGTTAAAAAAAACTCACATTAGATCATCAGTTATTTTTTATAAATGGCAATCAAGCAGTGGAGATACTACCGTAAATGTCAATCCACATCCAAAACGCTCATAAGCAATCTGCTTATAGACAAATACATAGAGGATAGTCCAGCACTAAATGATTGTGAAGCTTACAAATGTTTACCATAAGACCCTACTAAGACATTAAAAAATGTGGTTGAAAGTACCTTGACTTGGGGTTTACAAGAAGGATGAATCACACATGATATATTTAATAGCTTACAGACCCAATAAACAGTGCCTCCTATATTGTATACAATTTCATAAATACATAAAGACCTCCCTCTGGGTGGACCTATAGTTTCTCCCAGGGGATCATTATTGCAACCTCTTGCTATGTACATAGATTCCTTTTTACAACTCTTGGTTCTTCATATGAAATCATATACGAGGGACTCTGCACATTGAGCAACTGAAGTCAGTAAAGGATATAGAGGAGGGAGATCTACTGACCACTATGGATATAAACAGTTTGTATACTGTCATACCACAACAGGAGGGTATAGCCTCCATTGCACGATCGTCGGCCAGATACCCCTACATTGGGTCACAAATTTAACTTTTTTTTTAAATTATTAAAATTATGTTATTGGAATTATGTTTAACTCTTAACTTTTTTCAGTTTGAATATAAGTTTTACCAATAACCTACTGGTAGAGTGATGGGGTCCAACATGGCCCCATCATACGCAAACCTGTTTATGGATGAATATGAACATACACTGATGGGAGTATTTGAAAAGATAAGGTTGTATACTACAGACATTATATAGATGACCTGTTTTTTTTTTTTTTTTTTAGGAAAGGTGATCCCCACACTTTACAGATTTGATTGGATAAGTTGAATTCTCTCAGTACACCTATCAGATTCAAATTACAGTTTAATTCCCAACAGATTGAATTTTTGGACTTTAGGATTTATATTAGGATTTATAAACATGCAAATGGTTTATCTACCACTCTATACACTAAACTCACTGATTGTAATGCTATATTACACGCTATGAGCAATCATCCTCCACATACAAACAGAGCCGTCATTAAGTCACAGACAACACAGAATAACACTGAAGAAACTAAAAAGTGTAGCCAAATGATGACCAAAAATTTTCTACAACGGGGATATCATCCAAAATTGGTTAGGGGAGTGGTATGATATGATACAAAAAATAAGTATGATATTTACCACTACATTTAATTATGATAAGTGTGGGGTCCCAAAGATATTACAAAATAGACGGCGCATTCTGAAAACTGACCTCCAGTTACCCTTTGGGAAGTTTGACCCCCCCAGGTCGGCTACACACATGGTAGAAATATACATAATTTACTAATGAAGACAGACCCTATATCATTTTACAAGAAAGAAACATTGGCTTAAGACAAAGAAAGTGTGGGTGTACAACACTTTATCACATGCACTACCAACTATGTGCAAGATTACAAGTCGCGCATTATGATTTTTCCGCATGCGATATGGTCTTTTCGCAATCAATTTCCATTGCGCAGATATCACAAGTCTTAAAAAATCACAATTGAACGCTTGCATTTGCCTTTGACACAACAATCCTTTCCGTGCTCGAAGATCTGTAGTTAACAGTTTTGCACAACATAAAGGTTTCATGAAAAACTTCAAAAATACATTACAAGGTACGGTTACACTCATCTTAACACTGTCAAATAAAAATTATTTTTAAAAATATTACACACACAAAAGTTATGAGGGGTCAAAGATAAGAGATCTTGGGTGTTAGAAAAAAAAAAAAAGCAGACACAGGGATTTTACATTGACATACATAAACATACATAGAGAAACAAGGATTTATACGTATAGAGATATGTTTAACTAGGGAGATAATGAAAATATTTTACATTACAATCTTATGCACATTAAACAATATCTCAGATGGATTTTCAAAGAGATAATCGCACATAGATCTCAAGATATCTAGATATCTATACTGTATTCATATACATTTCTCCCTATGAATAGATATACCAAAAATCGTCACATGTATACAGAAATATTTATTTATAAATAAATAGAACATATTTTGTAGCAATATGAAATATTCACATTTTTATGTACACTTTTCAAGAAGAATATGTCATGGGCTTTGCGCCACAGATTAGGGTTTTAGTGTTTTTTTTCTATTTGTCTTCTTTATTGACTTCTATGGGGAATAAGTGAACACGCACGCAATTTGGATGTTTGGAATAAGCTGCTTATAGTGCGTGCAAAATAAGTTGTTTTGCAACTTTTAATAGTTGCGCAACCCCAAATGCAAAAAAGCCATAATGCTCATAGCAGTGACGTGCGGTGACCTCAGTTGGTGGTGAGGCACTGGCTGATATACCCCCAAGAAACACACACACACACATATATATATATATATATATATATATATATATAAATACAGGGAGTGCAGAATTATTAGGCAAGCTGTATTTTTGAGGATTAATTTTATTATTGAACAACAACCATGTTCTCAATGAACCCAAAAAACTAATTAATATCAAAGCTGAATAGTTTTGGAAGTAGTTTTTAGTTTGTTTTTAGTTATAGCTATTTTAGGGGGATATCTGTGTGTGCAGGTGACTATTACTGTGCATAATTATTAGGCAACTTAACAAAAAACAAATATATACCCATTTCAATTATTTATTTTTACCAGTGAAACCAATATAACATCTCAACATTCACAAATATACATTTCTGACATTCAAAAACAAAACAAAAACAAATCAGTGACCAATATAGCCACCTTTCTTTGCAAGGACACTCAAAAGCCTGCCATCCATGGATTCTGTCAGTGTTTTGATCTGTTCACCATCAACATTGCGTGCAGCAGCAACCACAGCCTCCCAGACACTGTTCAGAGAGGTGTACTGTTTTCCCTCCTTGTAAATCTCACATTTGATGATGGACCACAGGTTCTCAATGGGGTTCAGATCAGGTGAACAAGGAGGCCATGTCATTAGATTTTCTTCTTTTATACCCTTTCTTGCCAGCCACGCTGTGGAGTACTTGGACGCGTGTGATGGAGCATTGTCCTGCATGAAAATCATGTTTTTCTTGAAGGATGCAGACTTCTTCCTGTACCACTGCTTGAAGAAGGTGTCTTCCTGAAACTGGCAGTAGGACTGGGAGTTGAGCTTGACTCCATCCTCAACCCGAAAAGGCCCCACAAGCTCATCTTTGATGATACCAGCCCAAACCAGTACTCCACCTCCACCTTGCTGGCGTCTGAGTCGGACTGGAGCTCTCTGCCCTTTACCAATCCAGCCACGGGCCCATCCATCTGGCCCATCAAGACTCACTCTCATTTCATCAGTCCATAAAACCTTAGAAAAATCAGTCTTGAGATATTTCTTGGCCCAGTCTTGACGTTTCAGCTTGTGTG
>NC_069499.1:520467123-520582123 GCF_027579735.1 Bombina bombina | reverse complement strand
TAATTTATTTTAGGATGTTATTTGAGGTGCCAGGTAATTACGCACAGTGGTAGTACATCGATAATAGCATTTGATATTAATATCCTACGAATAGTATTTAATTATGCCCTTGGATATGATCTATACTATGTGGATTGTCACTAATATATCCTGGCATAAGCAGTTAAGTGTGTACTCTATTTTGTCTTTGCTAGCATTATAGTCATGCCCTGTTTGGGACATTAAAATTGAAAATAAATACCTGTATTGCATTGGATGGCTCAACAAATGATATACAGTATATACACATACCATGATATAAGATTTAACAATATGAGAGCTAATATTTACTTATAATAATTAACAATGCAGGGCTTGGACGAATAGTAGCCAATATCAGTAGATAAGACGCCCATTAGGGGTGTGACAGAATGTTTGGGCGCAAGGATGATATAACTGGTCTATCTAAAATGTTCCGTTAGCCTGTTTTAAAAGCCTGTATTAAGATTGAGGATGCATAGCAAATTTAATCCCTATATGGCTATATTTGATCCTTATATTTGTTATTTATTCTATGTAACGATACAGCAAGATAAAGGAGCCTATCTATCAAGCTCTGAATGGAGCTTGATGCCCCGTGTTTCTGGCGAGCTCGCAGGCTCGCCAGAAACAGCAGTTATGAAGCAGCGGTCTAAAGACCGCTGCTCCATAACCCTGTCCTCCTGCTCTGAGCAGGCGGACAGACATCCCCAGAATTCAACCCGATCGAGTACGATCGGGTTGATTGACACACCCTGCTGGTGGCCGATTAACCGCGAATCTGCAGAGGGGCGGCGTTGCCCCAGCAGCTCACAAGAGCTGCTGGTGCAATACTGAATACAGAGAGCGTATTGCTCTCCGCATTCAGGGATGTCTGTCGGACCTGATCCGCACTGTCAGATCAGGTCCGACAGACATATGATAAATAGGCCTCAAAGTCTGAGGTAGAATCGTTTAACATGCTAATACACTGTTTTTTTTTACAGGTATAAGGCAAATGTTACATCTGTTGGTGTACAAATGAACCAAAGATATGACTGTTTGTTAATACATTGATCCAATGTTCCTTGTTTTTAAAAACATTTTTATTGTTTTTTATTGTTTAAAGTTGATTGTTTAAACATGAATTCTTAACACTTTTGGAATAACATGTTTTCATGAAGGGTTTCCATGACTACACTTTTGGTGCAATTTTACAGTGTTTTATGGTCTGTTTTATTTGTCAATTTAAATGGATTTGTTTGTCACATTTTTTGTATGGCCTGAGGAAGGAGTTGTTAACCCCGAAATGTCACTGTTATGTAAATACATATTATTGCTCTTTTACACTTTATAAATCAAGTGAGTGCAGTTCTCTTTTGTAGTTGAATATATATATATATATATATATATATATATATATATATATATATATATATATATAAAAGCATGGCAATTTTACCCTTAAAGGGCCACTGTAAGTAAATATTTTCTATGCCTGTTACTAACTACCCCAAATACGCTTTTTATCAATAGCATTTCATTAACATATCTCTACCGTATATCAGAAATCTTTTCTGCAAATTTAATTGTTTTCCAAACCCACTCCGTGGGTATCCTTTGCTCTGTACCAATCCGTTTACAATACCTAGGTTTCAAAATGGCGCTTTAAACACAAAGTTATTGGTTTAAGTATTTTGAACACTCAGTGCTGAAAATAGTGGGCAGGATAACGTGACATCATCGGCGAATAAAAGATATAACTTTTAGAACGTTATGAAACTTTGTTTTGGAGAAAATATAGGTCAGTAGGTTTTAATTAATGTTTATTAACTTTAATATGTTAGTTGTTTAGCTTAAACATTATAACAGAAAGTAATCCTTTAAACTCTCCCACCCCCTTTGGGAACTTTGCAATGACATCATCAATGGCGACAGAAATGAAATAACGCTGGACATCATTGATGACATCATCAAAGTTATCACAAGTCACATCCCCTATTAAATCATCAGTGGCATCACTAGTGACATCAACCATGATATATATATATATAAATAAAATACATTACTGAAAGGCTTGGATTAGGACTCAAATGGATTCCCAGAATGTATTTGTGCAAGTTAACCCTCTATTCACCACTTTGAACCACCCAGTCTCACACCAGACCTCGGACTCTTAGGTATTGTTAGGAGTCCTGCTATGCTCACAGACTGGGGGATGACTGAGAAGTTATAAGAAGTGGAAAGAGGTAAAATGGATGCTAAACACAGAGATTCAGACTCAATTATACTGTGAATATAGCTTGATGGTAAAGCAAGCATATACACAATAGCTCAATTATACTGTGAATATAGCTTGATGGTAAAGCAAGCAGATACACAATAGCTCAAATAAATTCAGAGGTTAGCTGTTATTCCTTTACACAGATAGTGAGTCATAAGCTAACAAAGTTCATCATGCAATGATTGGGTAACACACAATGTAGACAGCAGCAACTGTTAGTAGGCAGATTTATGGGAAACTGATTGGAAGCTCTGGAAGCAGTCTTGGAAGCGTGTCTAGTTAATAGCAATGCGTTAGTATTAGCTCCTAGTTCAGCATAAGTAGACTTCCAAAACAGTGGTGCATAAATTATATGGTTAGCAGAGGAGGAAGGAGTACAATAACAATTATTACAGCTTGTGGATATGTACTCTACCGTGATCTTGGTAACAGGTAACCAGCTCCGGAGAATACCCCTGCAGGGAAGCTGTAGTCGGCGGCCGGTGACATCACCTGCACTGAATTCAGCGAGATGAGAGTAGGAGGAGCTGGGTTGTTAGCATGGCTGTGTGATGCACTGTGTAACAGTGTGATGGGTCCGGAGGCTGTCTTGGAGCAGTGTAGCTGTAGGATAAGCTGTCATACAGCATAGAGTAACAGAGGCTATAGACAGTTTGAGTAACTGGAAGGAGATGATGACTCCGGTGAGTGTGAAAGGAGATGAGCAAGTTTTAGGATTAGTCAGGATGACGATTCTTCCCACAGCAAAGATTCTAGAGGAAGCACTGACACAAGCAGTGCAAGTACGGCTAGACTAAACACCTTAGAGACCGAAGTCTGACTGCAGCAAATTACCTAGCAAAGAGGTAATAGAGGAGGGGCTTTTTATAGGGAGTGAGGTCTGAATTAAAGGCATACACATGGACATGACAGTACACCCCCTTCAAGGAGCCGCCCAGTGGATCAAGGTTTTGGGCGTCCAGGATAACATCTATGGAATTGTGAGACAAGGTGGGGAGCAGCCAAATTGATAAAAGGTTCCCACAAATCCTCCTCTGTTCCAAAATCCTTCCATCTGACCAAATATTGTAAAACCCCTTTGTTGTAACGGGAGTCAAGGATGGTCTCCACTTCGTATTGTAGGTCATCAGGGGGTACCACTAATTCTGTGGGATGGCTGGAAACTCCTCTTACTGGGAGATAGGGCTTGAGTAGTGACACATGAAATGTAGGGTGACATTTATAGGATGATGTAAGTTGAAGAGCGTCTGCATTACGGTTTATTACCTTCAAGATTGGGAATGGACCAGCATATAAACTAGTGAGTTGTTTGCTTTGTACCTGGAATTTTAGGAACTTAGTGGAAAGCCACACTTTATCTCCAGTCTTGTAGTCAGGAGCAGGTGATCTTCTGAGGTCATAATAGTACTTTTGTTTGGTCTGAGATTGGTGTATGATGTCCCCTTTAGCTATGGTGTTTACTGTATTATTGACAAGTGGGCAGGTGCTTTCAGGTCTGTTAGTTAGATGGTATGATGGATGGAAACCATAATTCACATAGAAAGGAGTGAGTTTTGTAGAATTGTTAACAGTATTGTTGAAGGCGAACTCAGCAGTAGGTAGTAATGAGCTCCAATTATCCTGTTGAAATGTACAGAAGCAACGTAGGTATTGCTCCAAAGTTTGGTTGGCCCGTTCCGTCTGCCCATTCATTTGGGGGTGGTATGTGCTAGAGAGCCGTCTATCTATCTCTAAAATCCGACAAAGTTGAGACCAGAACCTTGAGGTGAACTGTGACCCCCTATCCGTAGTTACGGAATTGGGCAAGCCATGAAGCCTAACGATGTTGTTAAGGAACAGTTGGGCAAGTCAATCACTACCAATATTGTGTTGTGGTTGGAGGACGAAGGTAAGTCAACAATAGAATCCATGGCTATGGCTTTCCAAGATCTGTCTGCAATAGGCATAGATATGAGAAACCCATATGGGCTTCTTTTTGAATGTTTCGATGTGCAGCAAGTGGAACAGGTCTGAATATATTCAGAGACAGTGTTAACCATATTAGGCCATCAGAAATGCCTTTGTAGGAGATGTAGGGTTTTCCGTATGCCGGGATGTCCAGACAAAAGGGAATCATGAGCTGACTTGAGGACTTCCTGCCTAAGAGTTGGGGGTACATAAAGTTGTTTGTTGTGATACAGGAGACCGTCTGCGGAGGTTGTCCGTCATAGAGTATTGGAGGACGTATCCAAACCTTGGTGTGACTTGAAGTGTTCGATACCAGAAACGGTGAGTGCAATGAAACGTTCCTGAGGTATAATGGACCGGGGTGTGTCCTTGTACTTTAGTTTGGGATCCCTTCTAGAGAGAGCGTCTGCCTTCAGGTTCTTGCTTCCCGGTCTATAAGTGATGAAGTAGTTAAACCTGGAGAAGAAAAGACTCAATTGAACTTGTCTGGAACTTAAGGTCTTATTGGTCTTCAGATAGTGCAGATTTCTGTGGTCGGTGTATATCATAATAGGTGTAGTAGTGCCTTCAAGTAAATGCATCCAATACTCCAAAGATGCCTTAATGGCAAGTAGCTCCTTTTCACCTATTGTGTAGTTGTATTCGGCGTTATTCATGAGCCTGGAAAAGTAGGAGACTGGAAGAATAGAATTTGTGGAAGTCTTTTTTTGTGAGAGTATGGCACCGATGGCATAGTCTGAAGCGTCAACCTCCAATATGTATTGTAGTTTTGAGTCTGGATATTGTAGGATAGGTGCAGTGATGAAACTGTCCTTTAATGTGTTGAAGGCTTGCTGTGCCTGGGGGTTCCATGAGTATTTACATGCCTTTTTGGTAAGGGATATGAGGGGTTTAATTATGGTTGAAAAGCCCTTAATGAAGCGTCTATAAAAATTGGCAAAGCCAAGAAACTTCTGAACATCGTTTTTGATTCTGGTATGGGCCAATTGATAATGGCTTTAACTTTGTCATTCTCCATACAAATGCCGGATGGGGATATCTTATATCCGAGGAAGGATATAGTATCGGTGTTAAAGATGCACTTCTCTCCCTTTGCATTAAGTGACTTTGCTCTTAGTCTGGACAGGACTTAACGAACATCCTTGATGTGTTGTTGTAGAGAGTCTGAATAGATCAAGATGTCATCTAAATATACCACCAATGAAACATCTAAGAGATCACGGAAGATCTCATTCATAAAACACTGAAAGGTGGCAGGGGCATTACAAAGCCTGAAAGGCATGACCGTATATTCGAACAAGGTACGGTCAACCATTCGTCCCCCTTCCTCATCCTGACAAGGTTATAGGAGCCTCTAAGGTCAAGTTTGGTGTAGTAAGTTGCACCTCTGAGTCGCTCTATCAATTCGGGAATAAGGGGTAAGGGGTACCTGTTCTTCTTGGTGAGATTGTTCAGCTCTCTATAATCGATTATTGGTCTGAGACTTTGGTCCTTGTTCCTTACAAAGAACATGTCAGCCCCTGCAGGTGATATTGAGGGTCTGATAAACCCCTTTTTCAAATTTTCCTCGAGATATTCCTTAAGATTCTTGAGTTCGGGCTCTGACATTTGGTAGATGCGCCCGTACGGGATGGAGGAACCTGGAAGCAGGTCTATCGGGCAGTCGTATGACCTATGGGGTGGAAGACTCTGAGCTTCCTTTTTGTCGAAAATGTCTGAGTAGTCTTGGTAGCATGAAGGGATGTCTGAATTTGACAATTGCATAATGTTGTGCCTTAAATTAAGTGTACATGACTTGGTACAAAATTCAGAGTCAAAGTGTATAGTGTTATTAGCCCAATGGATAGTGGTTGGTGAGTCCTTAGCCAAGGCAACCCAAGAATGACAGGAAAAAGAGGTGTAGAAATGACTTCAAATACACAAGACTCAACATGTTTGGAAGAAACAGTTAAAGTAAATGGCACAGTGTTGTGTGTTATGGGACCAGATTTTATTAATGAACCATCAACCACAGTTATTGCAAGTGGTAACTCTTTCTTTATTAAAGGAATACGGTTAATGTGCACACACTTGTAATCAATAAAGTTCCCCGTAGCTCCGGAACCAATCACTGCTCGTGATGTTACATGATAAGGGTCCCACTGTAGGGAGATAGAGAGAGAGAAGTGTGAGGAAAATGAAGTGGAAGTGTAAGGTTTTGTAGCATGTACAGGGTTTGAAATCCTACCCTTCTTAGGTCTTTGGAGACTGGGGCAGTCTTTCACGCTGTGGTCCTTTGCAGTGCAATAGAGGCAGAGGTTCTGGAGACGACTTCTAGCCTTTTCCTCAGCCCTTAATGGGCCTCTCACAAAGACAATCTCCATAGGCTTTTAGGAGGTGTGGAGGTATAGGAGTAAGATATTTTGACTATATGATTGGTTGTAGCCCTTTCTGACCTTCTCTCTCTTAGACGACTGTTGATGGAGATGCTTAGCAATACTAGAGACTCTAGATCCATTGGTATAACAGTACAAGCTAATTCATCTTTTATTTGGTCAGACAAAACCGAGGCAGAACTGATTTTTGAGGGCAGCCGTGTTCAATTGGGTGTTCCATTGGGTGTCTGGTGCCCAGCTCTTAAAGTCAGTGATGTACTCTTCTATGGGCCTTTTGCCCTGGCGGAGAGCACGTATGGAGGACTCTGCAGTATTCTGCTTATCCCGGTCTTCATATAATACAGCCATTGCATCGAAAAAGGCATCTAGAGAGTTCAATATGGGATCATTTTTTTCATAGAAGGAGTTGGCCCATTTCCTGGGTTCTCCTGATATATAGGATATCAGAGTTAAGACCTTGATTTTTTCATTAGGGTAGGTTCTTGGCTTTAGGGAGAAATACAAAGTGCAAGGATTCTTAAAATCCCTGAAAATTGCCCTTATCCCAGTAAATTTTTCTGGGGGAGCTACCTGTGGTTCAGGGTAGTTGTCCACTGAAGGGACCTTTTGCTTCATGAGATCACTTATAAATGTCCTTAAGCGTTCATGCTCTACCTGTATTTCTCTGAGACCCTGGAGCATCAGATCCATATTCTGGGCCATAGCACCCACTCTGTTGGACAATTCAGTGAGATCCATGCAGGAATGTTTATCCTTTTTATAGGCTAGGTAATATGTAAGGCTTGGAATAGGACTCAAATGGATTCCCAGAATGTATTTGTGCAAGTTAACCCTCTATTCACAACTTTGAACCACCCAATCTCACACCAGACGTCAGACTCTTAGGTATTGTTAGGAGTCCTGCTATGCTCACAGACTGGGGGATGACTGAGAAGTCATAAGAAGTGGAAAGAGGTAAAATGGATGCTAAACACAGAGCTTCAGACTCAATTATACTGTGAATATAGCTTGATGGTAAAGCAAGCAGAAACACAATAGCTCAATTATACTGTGAATATAGCTTGATGGTAAAGCAAGCAGATCCACAATAGCTCAAATAAATTCAGAGGTTAGTTGTTATTCCTTTACACAGATAGTGAGTCATAAGCTAACAAAGTTCATCATGCAATGATTGTGTAACACACAATGTAGACAGCAGCAACTGTTAGTAGGCAGATTTATGGGAAACAGATTGGAAGCTCTGGAAGCAGTCTTGGAAGCGTGTCTAGTTAATAGCAATGCATTAGTATTAGCTCCTAGTTCAGCATAAGTAGACTTCCAAAACAGTGATGCATAGATTATATGGTTAGCAGAGGAGGAAGGAGTACAATAACAATTATTACAGCTTGTGGATATGTACTCTACCGTGATCTTGGTAACAGGTAACCAGCTCCAGAGAAAACCCCTGCAGGGAAGCGGTAGTCGACGTCCGGTGACATCACCTGCACTGAATTCAGTGAGATGAGAGTAGGAGGAGCTGGGTTGTTAGCGTGTTTGTGTGATGCGCTGTGTAACAGCGTGATGGGTCCGGAGGCTGTCTTGGAGCAGCGTAGCTGTAAGATAAGCTGTCATACAGCGTAGAGTAACAGAGGCTATAGACAGTTTGAGTAACTGGAAGGAGACGATGACTCCAGTGAGTGTGAAAGGAGATGAGCAAGTTGTAGGATTAGTCAGGGTGATGATTCTTCCCACTGCAAAGATTCTAGAGGAAGCACTGACACAAGCAGTGCAAGTACCGCTAGACTAAACACCTTAGAGACCGAAGTCTGACTGCAGCAAATTACCTAGCAAAGAGGTAATAGAGGAGGTTTTTTTTATAGGGACTGAGGTTTGAATTAAAGGCATACACACATGGACATGACAATTACTCTTATAGGCACCTTTTAATATTGTATTTCTTATACAGGGAACCTCCCATTGCCCATTGCCATTGCCTCATTCACAACCTTCTGCATTTTCTTTAAGCATCTGTTTGCCTCACAATCTTAGTTCTTTTCTTCACCATATCAGCTTTCATTTCTGTGGACACAATGGGGGGTAGTTATCATCGTGTCTACTTTTCCTGCATTTGCCGGCCCAATACGCCGGCCTAAGCTCGCCTCACATCGCAGCCGCGGACCTGCAAAAATTCGCCTAAGTTATCAAAAAAGCTGTCAAAAAGCCACACACCAAGTACGGGGCGATGAGCAGCGGACTGTGAGAGTTATCACTCATCCGATCTCGCTGCTCTTCGGATTTTTCACATCTTTCTAGCCTGTCACTAAGCACCCACACTAACTAAACTGTTCTACCCCCTATACCGGCGCCCCCGGAGCCCCCCGCAACTAAATAAAGTTACTAACCCCTAAACCGCCACTCCTAGACACAGCCGCAACTCTTATAAATGTATTAACCCCTAAACCGCTGCTCCTAGACACCGCTGCATCTCTTATAAATGTATTAACCCATAAACCGCTGCTCCTAGACACCGCCGCATCTCTTATAAATGTATTAACCCCTAAACCGCCGCTCCCAGAGCCCACCGCCACCTACATTATACCTAGTAACCCCTATCCTGCCCCCCCCTATACCGTCGCCCTCTATAATAAAGTTATTAACCCCTATCCTGCTGATCTCGCACCTCGCCGCAACTAAATAAATAGTTTAACCCCTAAACCGCCGCTCCCTGACCCCGCCGCAACCTATATTAAATTTATTAACCCCTATCCTGCCCCCCCTACACCGTCGCCACCTATAATAAATTTATTAACCCCTATCCTGCCCCCCCTACACCGCCGCCACTGCAATAAATTTATTAACCCCTAAACCTAAGTCTAACACTAACCCTAACACCCCCTAACTTAAATATTAATTAAATAAATCTAAATAATATTTCTATTATGAACTAAATTAATCCTATTTAAAACTAAATACTTACCTATAAAATAAACCCTAATATAGCTACAATATAAATAATAATTATATTGTAGCTATCTTAGGATTTATTTTTATTTTACAGGCAAATTTCAATTTATTTTAACTTGGTACAATAGCTATTAAATAGTTATTAACTATTTAATAGCTTACCTAGCTAAAATAAAGAGAAATTTACCTGTAAAATAAAAACTAACCTAAGTTACAATTACACCTAACACTACACTATACGTAAATAAATTATTCCTATTTAAAACTAAATACTTACCTGTAAAATAAACCCTAAGATAGCTACAATGTAATTAAGAATTTATATAAGGATTTATATTTATTTTACAGGTAACTTTGTATTTATTTTAGCTAGTTAGAATAGTTATTAAATAGTTATTAACTATTTAATAACTACCTAGCTAAAAGAAATACAAAATTACCTGTAAAATAAATCCTAACCTAAGTTACAATTAAACCTAACACTACACTATCATTAAATTAATTAAATAAATTAACTACAAATAACTACTATTACATACAATTACATAAACTAACTAAAGTACAAAAAATAAAAAAAGCTAAGTTACAAAAAATAAAAAAACATAAGTTACAAACATTTAAAAAATATTACAACAATTTTAAGCTAATTACACCAAATCTAAGCCCCCTAATAAAATAACAAACCCCCCCAAAATAAAAAAATGCCCTACCCTATTCTAAATTACAAAAGTTCAAAGCTATTTTACCTTACCAGCCCTTAAAAGGGCCTTTTGTGGGGGCATGCCCCAAAGAATTCAGCTCTTTTGCCTGTGAAAGAAAAATACAACCCCCCCAACATTAAAACCCACCACCCACATACCCCTACTCTAACCCAAACCCCCCTTAAAATAACCTAACACTAATCCCCTGAAGATCATCCTACCTTGAGTCGTCTTCACTCAGCTGAGCAGCGATGGAACCAAAGAGGACATCCGGAGCGGCAGAAGTTATCCTCCAAGGGGCGCTGAAGAAGTCTTCTATCCGGGAGATGTCATCTTCCAAGAGGCGCTGAAGAAGTCTTCTATCCAGGCGATGTCATCTTCCAAGAGGCGCTGAAGAAGTCTTCTATCCGGGCGATGTCATCTTCCAAGAGGCGCTGAAGAAGTCTTCTATCCGGGCGATGTCATCTTCCAAGCGGGTCTTCAATCTTCATCCCGCCGACGCGGAACATCCTTCTTTACCGACGGACTACCGACGAATGAAGGCTCCTTTAAGGGACATCATCCAAGATGGCATCCCTTCAATTCCGATTGGCTGATAGGATTCTATCAGCCAATCGGAATTAAGGTAGGAAAAATCTGATTGGCTGATTGAATCAGCCAATCAGATTCAAGTTCAATCCGATTGGCTGATCCAAACAGCCAATAGAATGCGAGCTCAATCTGATTGGCTGATTGGATCAGCCAATCGGATTGAACTTGAATCTGATTGGCTGATTCAATCAGCCAATCAGATTTTTCCTACCTTAATTCCGATTGGCTGATAGAATCCTATCAGCCAATTGGAATTGAAGGGACGCCATCTTGGATGACGTCCCTTAAAGGAGCCTTCATTCGTCGGTAGTCCGTCGGTAAAGAAGAATGTTCCGCGTTGGCGGGATGAAGATTGAAGACCCGCTTGGAAGATGACATCGCCCGGATAGAAGACTTCTTCAGCGCCTCTTGGAAGATGACATCGCCCGGATAGAAGACTTCTTCAGCGCCTCTTGGAAGATGACATTGCCCGGATAGAAGACTTCTTCAGCGCCTCTTGGAAGATGACATCTCCCGGATAGAAGACTTCTTCAGCGCCCCTTGGAGGATAACTTTTGCCGCTCCGGATGTCCTCTTCGGTTCCATCGCTGCTCGGCTGAGTGAAGACGACTCAAGGTAGGATGATCTTCAGGGGATTAGTGTTAGGTTATTTTAAGGGGGGTTTGGGTCAGAGTAGGGGTATGTGGGTGGTGGGTTTTAATGTTGGGGGGTTTGTATTTTTCTTTTACAGGCAAAAGAGTTGAATTCTTTGGGCATGCCCCCACAAAAGGCCCTTTTAAGGGCTGGTAAGGTAAAAGAGCTTTGAACTTTTGTAATTTAGAATAGGGTAGGGCATTTTTTTATTTTGGGGGGGTTTATTATTTTATTAGGGGGCTTAGATTAGGTGTAATTAGCTTAAAATTGTTGTAGTTGTTTGTAACTTATGTTTTTTATTTTTTGTAACTTAGCTTTTTTATTTTTTGTACTTTAGTTAGTTTATGTAATTGTATTTAATTGTAGTTATTTGTAGTTAATTTATTTAATTAATTTAATGATAGTGTAGTGTAAGGTTTAATTGTAACTTAGGTTAGGATTTATTTTACAGGTAATTTTGTATTTCTTTTAGCTAGGTAGTTATTAAATAGTTAATAACTATTTAATAACTATTCTAACTAGCTAAAATAAATACAAAGTTACCTGTAAAATAAATATAAATCCTAAGATAGCTACAATGTAATTCTTAATTACATTGCAGCTATCTTAGGGTTTATTTTACAGGTAAGTATTTAGTTTTAAATAGGAATAATTTATTAAAGTATAGTGTAGTGTTAGGTGTAATTGTAACTTAGGTTAGTTTTTATTTTACAGGTAAATTTCTCTTTATTTTAGCTAGGTAAGCTATTAAATAGTTAATAACTATTTAAAAGCTATTGTACCTAGTTAAAATAATTTGAAAGTTACCTGTAAAATAAAAATAAATCCTAACATAGGTACAATGTAATTATTATTTATATTGTAGCTATATTATAGGTAAGTATTTAGTTTTAAATAGGATTAATTTAGTTCATAATATAAATATTATTTAGATTTATTTAATTAATATTTAAGTTAGGGGGTGTTAGGTTTAGTGTTAGACTTAGGTTTAGGGGTTAATAAATTTATTACAGTGGCGGCAGTGTAGTGGGGGGGCAGGATAGGGGTTAATAAATTTATTATAGGTGGCGACGGTGTAGGGGGGGGCAGGATAGGGGTTAATAAATTTAATATAGGTTGCGGCGGGGTCAGGGAGCGGCGGTTTAGGGGTTAAACTATTTATTTTGTTGCGGCGAGGTGCGAGATCAGCAGGATTGGGGTTAATAACTTTATTATAGAGGGCGGCGGTATAGGGGCGGCAGATTAGGGGTTACTAGCTATAATTTAGGTGGCGGTGGGCTCCGAGAGCGGCGGTTTAGGGGTTAATACATTTATTATAGTTGCGGTGGGCTCCGGGAGCGGCGGTTTAGGGGGTAATATATTTATTTAGTTGCGGCGGTGTAGGGGGGACAGATTAGTGGTGTTTAGACTCGGGGTACATGTTAGGGTGTTAGGTGTAGACATTTCCCATAGGAATCAATGGGATGTCGGGCAGCAGCAAACTTGTACTTTCGCTATGGTCAGACTCCCATTGATTCCTATGGGATCCGCCGCCTCCAGGGTGGCGGATTGAAAACCAGGTACGCTGGGCCGGAAAAGTGCCGAGCGTACCTGCTAGTTTTTTGATAACTAGCAAAAGTAGTCAGATTGTGCCGCACTTGTGTGCTGAACATCTGGAGTGACGTAAGAATCGATCTGTGTCGGACTGAGTCCGGCGGATCAAAGTTTACGTCACAAAATTCTACTTTTGCCGGTATCTAGGGCTTGATAACTAAGGCGAATCAGCCTCGCCACAAATACGCTGCGGAATTCCAGCGTATTTGAGGTTGACGGCTTGATAACTAGACCGCGATGTCTACTTGCCCAATCAATCTTTGTATCCCTCAAACCAATGTATACTCACTTTGTATTTTTCATCGATGACAACCTCTTCATGTACATGATGTACCTCACCTACATCCTCCTCTCATATATTCTTCCTCAACCAAATTATCCTCTTAATGCACTGACCACTCTCTGTCATATCCCTTCACACCATCTATGTTACAACAACCATTGTTACACTATTTTTATAATTATTATACACCATTACCTTTATTATTTTCTCAGTACATTCTCCCTCAGCCTCTTCTTCACTCTCTTTTCTGATCTCTTTGGGTCTCTCCATCACCCTCTTTTCTTCTTTCACACATTGCCTTCTCTCCAACTCAGTCTACCACATTTATTCCTTCAAAGATTGCCTACTCTTTACACTTTCTCTCATCTCTTTCTCACACCAAGGTCCCATTTTCTATATCACCCCTGTTCCTTACAGACAGCGTTATCTGAAGCATATGCAAAACAGAAAGAGAAGCAATCTGCCAGGAGTGAACAGCAGCTTAATAGCTTGTTCTATGGCCCGGTTGCCACCTGGGAGTAGCTTCTTTCTGCCCAATTGTGCTTTTCACCGAGAAACACTTTCCTGTAGTATATTAGTCTGATCCCACCAACATGGTAAGTCCAGCCCTGAAATACCAGGCTATTCTCTGATCAATGAAAACTGCAACTCCAGACAATTATTTCGGATTTCTCTGGGCCTCGTCATTGAGGTGAATTCATATCCTCTAAGCACATTGGGCAAGGAGTCCATGTCTGATTTCCTCCATTACCCTTAGGAAGACTATAGGGTCAGGATCAGCCTGATATACTACAGGGAAGTCTCCCTAAGGGTGATGCAGGAAGCCAGATGTAGACCCATTGCTCAGTCTGCCTAGAGGGATATGGCTGCACCTCACTGATGAGGCCCACATTAGGCCGAAACATGCATCTGGGATTTTGCCGTTTCTCTCATTCAGAAAAGGATTGTCTGGTATTTCAGGACTGGACTGTACTATTTAATAATGATCAGACTGATATACTTCAGGACAGTTCTTCTCTGTGAAAGGCACATGTAGAGCAAAAAGAGGCTGCTTCTTGGGTGGTAACTAGCCATAGAACAAGCTATTATGCTTTTGTTCGTTCCCAGGTTGAGTGCTTCTCTCTTTTTATGTATTATCTGTAGCATCCCTACTAATACACACAGATCTCTACTACACATATTACCCACTCATCCTCATACAATTACCTTTTTTACCTTTTATGTCCTTGCTGAGATGGCAATAATATTATTATACCATTAATCACATTACTAAATCCCTCCTGTTGGACTATGGAGTTAATTCCAAACTTTACATTTTTTTTCTATTATTGTAAAAATGTGAACAGTCATCTTTCCATTAGCAAAGTGATCACAAACTTTAAAAGTAAAAAAAAGTCAAGATGTTTAACTTACACAAAATACGATCTCCATTTTCCGACAATGGCCCTTGGAACTGCTGAAAATGGATGACAATCACTGAAATCCGATATGGTTTAATGGGGTTAATGGAGTCTGTGTTTGTTTTGCAATTTAAAAGAGTGATGTGTTAGTCAATCTGAATGCCTTTTGTAGGTGGGCATAATGAGTAAACTGGGCATGTTTGTTCAATGATGTTTTTTTAAACTTTTAACATTTTAAAAGTATTTTTCAAATATATGTTTATTCATTATTACTTTTGGGTGAGATTTTCATCTAAAATCATCAAGACCACTGTGGGAATGAGGATATCACTTTTATGGCTATTAAATATACTTATATAAGTATTTACATATGTCTGTCTGGCCCATTACCAAGAGACTATATAATAGTGTGTATTATAGGTTTATTTAACCATATATTGACATCTAAAGTTTTTGGCTGTTTCAGAGAATATTGCACATGCTGAAGATTATTCCAAAATGTCTTTAAATACTGGAAAACATATTGAAAATTAAAGTTTTTAAACACCATTTGTCTGTTTAACTCAATGTGTCTGTGTCCATTTGTTGTCAAAATATAGTGCAAAACACACTACTGTTGCTGTCCATACATTGTATGGATGATTTTCCCACAATCTTCTTGGATTAAAAAAAATCTCCAAATATGCAAATGGTGTTATCTCTTGAATTTAGACCAATCTGAACTTAAAAATCATGCAACAGGAACCCCCAACTCACCCACACACACACACACACAGATAAACAGTTTTGAAAATATGTACTTTTGAAATTATTCACGTTTATCAAGACAGGGGTCATGCATTGGCATACAACCAAAGGCCCCAATAAGAAGACTACTATCACCAATACTATGGACTTCATCCCTTTAGTTAATGACTGTGCTCTATCGCCTCCTTGGTTGCCTATCTCTTGCGATATTATTGGCTAATGTTTGATCTTAGGCTCTGTTTCTCTGGTGTTCTAGCAGTGCAACTAGGTTTATTTGTGGATGATATCTCCAATCTGTGATTGCCTACCTTGTTCAAATGTGGAAATGAGGTGACAGAAAACTTACATTGTTGCAAAGTTTAAGCTGGCAGTCAGAAAAAAACCCAACAGAAAGAGAAGTGAGTTTAAAAGGAACATTAAACTTTAATAACAGAGGGGTTTAACAGTGAGCTCAGGATAGTAGCACTAAAGCAGTGGCTGAAAAACGCTTTGGCTTCTGGTTTATAATTTTAAAGTTGACCATTCATTTAAGTTTCCTTTACAAAACATTAAAGTCAGGATTGCCTTTTTTCACTTTGATTGAGAATGTAAACTTTGTCCCCAATATATGTTTTTGACCCTTGTACATCTGTCTATCGTAATTATTAAATACATTGAATATTAATTCACTTTATGTTATTTTAGGGAATTTTACATCACTTTTCAAACCCAAAAGAAATGTTATAATTTATTTGTTAATTTTTTATTTATTTTTTATATTTTTTTTTCTTTATATTTCAATATCTGGAAACCAGAAAATATTGAAATTCTGTTCCCTACAGTTCATCATGACACGATCATGGATTTTTATATTTTGTGCATGTGTGTGCATTATGGATCTACTTTATAACTACTACACATTTATACTATTTTTATATTTTATTATGCTATTTCAGTAGTATTCAATGAAAACAAATATATGTAATCTGAATGGTATAAGACTATATTAAAGGGACAGTCTAGTCAAAATTAAACTTTCATTATTCAGATAGGACTTGTAATTTTAATCAACTTTCCAATGTACTTTTATCATCAAACTTGCTTTGTTCTCTTGGTATTCTAATTTGAATGCCAAGACAGTCAACCAAATTTTAGATTCTTGTTTATTTAAGAAAAAAAACATTAATTTTAGGAATAAAACTTTGAATAATGTAGGCAGGGGTTGTATTGACCATGCAAAAGGATTTGAGAATTCTAGAAATATTCTACGTGCAATGTGCACAAATGTTCGCAGTTTAGTAAGTAACTTACCTGCACTTACTGCAATAATGATTTAAGATAAATTGGATTTACTAGCTATAACAGAGACATAGTACAATGACTCTCACGACTGGGAAAAAGTCATATCTGGTTACATCTTGTTTAAAAAAAATAGAGTAGGAAAAAAAGGGGGCAGAGTTGCTCTGTACGTGAAAGACAATAGTAAAGTTACTGAAATTGTAGAAAAAAAATGACAATGTAGAAAGTGTTTGGGTAACTATAGAAACTGAAGGGAAACAGGTGCTTAGAATAGGAGTAGTATATAGACCACCATTACAGGATGAAGCATCAGACAATTTATTAATTGATGAAATAGCCAAAATTACAATGAATGGCAATGTTATTGTAGTGGGGGACTTTAATATGCCTGATGTAGACTGGGAAGTACCTGTTGCCAAATCAACTAGAAGTAAATATATCCTGGAATCTTTACGAGGGGAATCTCTTGAGCAACTAGTAAAGGAACCAACACGTAAAGGAACTATATTAGATTTAGTACTTACAAACAGTGATATAGTATCTGAGGTGTCTGTGGGTGAGAACTTAGGCTCTAGTGATCATCAGTCTGTATGGTTTAATATTCAGGCAAAGGTACTGAGCAACCATAGTAAAACAAAAGTCTTACGGTGAGATTATGAGTTCTGCATTAGCCTTAAAAAGCAGCGTTAAGGGGTCCTAACACTGCTTTTTATCTAACGCTGGTATTACGAGTCAGGCAGGAAAGGGTCTACCGCTCACTTTCTTTCCTTGACTTGAGGCTACCGAAAATCCCCTTACGTCAATTGCTTATCCTATCTTTTCTATGGGATTTGCCTAATGCTGGTATTACGAGTCTTGGAAGAAGTGAGCGGTACAGCCTCTACCTCCAAGACTCCAACCGCAAAAAAAAGTCAGTAGTTAAGAGTTTTATGGGCTAACGCCGGAACATAAAGCTCTTAACTACAGTGCTACAAAGTACACTAACACCCATAAACTACCTACGAACCCCTAAACCGAGGCCCCCCCACATCGCAAACCCTATAATATACATTTTTAACCCCTAATCTTCCGACCGGACATCGCCGCCACCTACATTATCCCTATGAACCCCTAATCTGCTGCCGCTAACATCGCCGACACCTACATTATATTTATTAACCCCTAATCTGCCGCCCCCAACACCCCCAACGTCGCTGCCACCTACCTACACTTATTAACCCCTAATCTGCCCATCGCCGCCACTATAATAAATGTATTAACCCCTAAACCGCACCACTCCCACCTCGCAAACACTATAATAAATTGTATTAACCCCTAATCTGCCCTCCCTAACATCGCCGCCACCTACCTTCAATTATTAACCCCTAATCTCCCGACCCCAATGTCGCCGCTACTATAATAAATTTATGAACCCCTAAACCTAAGTCTAACCCTAACCCTAACACCCCCTAATATAATTTAAATTAAACAAAATAAATGTACTATAATGAAAAAAAATATTCCTTTTTAAAACTAAATACTTACCTATAAAATAAATCCTAATATAGCTACAATATAACTAATAGTTACATTGTCGCTATTTTAGGATTTATATTTATTTTACAGGCAACTTTGTATTTATTTTAACTAGGTGCAATAGCTATTAAATAGTTAATAACTATTTAATAGCTACCTAGTTAAAATAATTACAAAATTACCTGTAAAATAAATCCTAACCTAAGTTACAAATACACCTAACACTACACTATCAATAAATTAATTAAATAAATTAACTACAATTATCTAAACTAAAATACAATTAAATAAACTAAACTATAATACCAAAAAACAAACACTAAATTACAAAAAATAAAAAAATATTACAAGAATTTTAATCTAATTACACCTAATCTAAGCCCCCTAATAAAATAAAAAAGTCCTCCAAAATAATAAAATTCCCTACCCTATCCTAAATTACAAAGTAATCAGCTCTTTTACCAGCCCTTAAAAGGGCTTTTTGCAGGGCATTGCCCCAAAGTAATCAGCTCTTTTACCTGTAAATAAAAATACAATACCCCCCCAACATTACAACCCACCACCCACATACCCCTACTCTAAAACCCACCTAAAGCCCCCTTAAATAAACCTAACCCTAACCCCCTGAAGATCTCCCTACCTTGAGTCGTCTTCACTCAGCCGAGCCGAATTCTTCATCCAAGCGGGGCAGAAGAGGTCCTCCATCCGGTTGAAGTCTTCATCCAAGCGGGGCAGAAGAGGTCTTCCATCCGATTGAAGTCTTCATCCAAGCGGCATCTTCTATCTTCATCCATCCGGAGCGACTGAACGACGAATGACGGTTCCTTTAAATGACGACATCCAAGATGGCGTCCCTCGAATTCCAATTGGCTGATTGGATTCTATCAGAGAATCGGAATTAAGGTAGGAAAAATCTGATTGTCTGATTCAATAAGCCAATCTGATTGACTTCGCATTCTATTGGCTGATTGGAACAGCTACTAGAATGCAAGGTCAATCCGATTGGCTGATTGGATCAGCCAATCTGATTGAACTTCAATCTGATTGGCTGATTGAATCAGCCAATCAGATTTTTCCTACCTTAATTCCGATTGGCTGATAGAATCCTATCAGCCAATCGGAATTCGAGGGACGCCATCTTGGATGAGATCATTTAAAGGAACCGTCATTCGTCGTTCAGTCGTCGTTCAGTCGTCGGCCAGGATGGATGTTCCGCATCGGAGGTCTTCAGGATGCTGCTGCTCTGCTTCGGATGGATGAAGATAGAAGATGCCGCTTGGATGAACACTTCAATCGGATGGAAGACCTCTTCTGCCCCGCTTGGATGAAGACTTCAACCGGATTGAGGACCTCTTCTGCCCCGCTTGGATCAAGAATTCAGCTCGGCTGAGTGAAGACGACTCAAGTTAGGGAGATCTTCAGGGGGTTAGTGTTAGGTTTATTTAAGGGGGTTTGGGTGGGTTTTAGAGTATGGGTATGTGGGTGGTGGGTTGTAATGTTGGGGGGGTTATTGTATTTTTATTTACAGGTAAAAGAGCTGATTACTTTGGGGCAATGCCCTGCAAAAAGCCATTTTAAGGGCTGGTAAAAGAGCTGATTACTTTGTAATTTAGGATAGGGTAGGGAATTTTATTATTTTGGGGGGCTTTTTTATTTTATTAGGGGGCTTAGATTAGGTGTAGTTAGATTAAAATTCTTGTAATTATTTTTTATTTTTTGTAATTTAGTGTTTGTTTGTTTTTGTATTATAGTTTAGTTTATTTAATTGTATTTTATTTTAGATAATTGTATTTAATTTATTTAATTAATTTATTGATAGTGTAGTGTTAGGTGTATTTGTAACTTAGGTTAGGATTTATTTTACAGGTAATTTTCTAGTTATTTTAACTAGGTAGCTATTAAATAGTTATTAACTATTTAATAGCTATTGTACCTAGTTAAAATAAATACAAAGTTGCTTGTAAAATAAATATAAATCCTAAAATAGCTACAATGTAATTATTAGTTATATTGTAGCTATATTAGGGTTTATTTTATAGTTAAGTATTTAGTTTTAAATAGGAATATTTTTTTTCATTATAGTAAATTTATTTTGTTTAATTTTAATTATATTTAACTTAGGGGGGTGTTAGGGTTAGGGTTAGACTTAGGTTAAGGGGTTCATAAATGTATTATAGTAGCAGCGACGTTGGCGTCGGGAGATTAGGGGTTAATAATTGAAGGTAGGTGGCAGTGATGTTAGGGAGGGCAGATTAGGGGTTAATACAATTTATTATAGTGTTTGCGAGGTGGGAGTGCAGCGGTTTAGGGGTTAATACATTTATTATAGTGGCGGCGATGTCCGGTCGGCAGATTAGGGGTTGATAAGTGTAGGTAGGTGGCGGCGATGTTGGGGGTGGCAGATTAGGGATTAATAAATATAGGTGTCGACGATGTTAGGGACAGCAGATTAGGGGTTCATAGGGATAATGTAGGTTGCGGCGGTGTCCGGAGCTGCAGAATAGGGGTTAATAATTAAATACAGGTGTCGGCGATAGCGGGGGTGGCAGATTAGGGGTTAATAAGTGTAAGGTTAGGGGTGTTTAGACTCTGGGTTCATGTTAGGGTGTTAGGTGTATACTTAGAAAGTATTTTCCCATAGGAAACAATAGGGCTGCGTTAGAAGCTGGACGCTGCTTTTTTGCAGGTGTTAGGTTTTTTTCCAGCCATCTCGGCCCCATTGTTTTCTATGGGGAAATCGTGCACGAGCACGTTTTTCCAGCTTACCGCAACTGTAGGCAACACTGGTATTGAGAGTTGAAGTGGAGCTAAATTTGTCTCAACGCTCCCTTTTCTGAGGCTAACGCAGCTATTCAGACAACTCGTAATACCAGCGTTGGCTTAAGGGTGCACTGGAAACAAAAGGCTCGTTAGCACCGCGGGTCTGTAACGACAAAACTCATAATCTAGGCGATAGACTTTAGATTAACTGATTTTTCTTACATGGGCAGATACCTAGATGAATCCCTAAAAGTGATGGCACAGATTACAGGAGTACAAGAACAGTGGGAATATTTTAAAAATGTTATTCTAGATGCAAATAAACACTGTATTAGGCTTGTTTGTAAAAGTAAAAGAAAAAGAAAACCAATATGGTTTTCAAGAGAAGTAGTACATGCAGTTAAGACAAAAAAAAGACAGTCTATAAAGAATTCAAACTCACTGGCTCAGAAGAGGATAAAGAAAAATGGAGAACCCATCAAAATATGACAAAGCAGTTAATCAGAAAGGCTAAAGCTGATGCAGAAGAGAAAATAGCACAATCTGTAAAAAACGGTGACAAAACCTTCTTTAGATATATCAGTCAAAAGAGAAAAACTAACAGAGGGATAGTTAGACTCAAGAATGAGGATAGAGTAGTGGAAGAAGATAAACAAATAGCAAACTGTTTAAATTATTACTTTTGTTCAGTCTTTACAACAGATGGTAAATATAGTGAGATTCTATTAAGGGATGTTACTGTAAATAATAATGTGAGTAGTACTTTTCTTTTTACAGAGGAAGAGGTTTCAAGGGCTTTATCAAAAATAAAAGTTAATAAGTCTATGGGTCCAGATAATATTCATCCAAGGGTTCTAAGAGAACTTTGATCCGTAATAGCTACTCCATTAGCTGATTTATTTAATCAGTCACTTCTAACAGGAGTTGTTCCAAAAAACTGGAAAATTGCCAATATAGTCCCTCTTCATAAAAAGGATAGTAGGGAAGATTCTGCAAACTATAGGCCAGTCAGTTTGACCTCAATTGCAGGGAAATTAATGGAAACTCTTTTAAAGGAAAGACTTGTATCTTTCATTCAGACAAACAACTTAGAAGAAAAAGGACAGCATGGTTTCACTGCTGGAAGATCATGCCTGACTAATCTAATTGATTTATTTGACCATGTAACTAAAATAATAGACCAGGGAGGATCCATAGATGTTGCATATCTAGACTTTAGCAAAGCATTTGACACCATCCCACACAACAAACTTATTCACAAAATGTATTGCCTTGGAATAGATGCTAAGATTGTTAAGTGGGTAGAATGCTGGCTTAAAGATAGACGACAGAGGGTTTCAATTAATGGAGTACATTCAAATGAGGCATCAGTTACTTGTGGTGTTCCCCAAGAGTCAGTTCTTGGGCCTGTTTTGTTTAACATGTTCATAAGTGATATTGGAAGTGGGCTTAAGGGGAAGGTTTGCTTGTTTGCTGATGAAACAAAAATTTGTAACAGGGTAGATGTTCCAGGAGGAGTTGATCAAATGAACTGTGATATTAATAAACTAGAGGACTGGTCAAATAAATGGGATCTGAAATTTAATATTACCAAGAGCAAAATTATGCATATAGGATCCAAAAACCCAAATGCCAATTATAGTCTCAATGGTATATAACTGACTGTAATTAAAGAAGAAAGGGATTTGGGAATTATTATTTCAGATGATTTAAAATTTGTTACACAATGCCGCAGTGCAGCCATCAAGGCCAGTCAAATGCTTGGTTGCATTGGAAGAGGTTTTAGTAGCAGAAATAGCAAGGTTCTTATGCCACTTTACAGATCATTAGTTAGACCAAATATGGAATACTGTGTACAGTTCTGGAGACCATATCTTCAGAAAGATATAAATAAACTAGAAGCTGTCCAAAGGAAGGCTACTAAAATGTTACATGGTCTAAAATATTAAACTTACAAAGAAAGACTCTATCATCTAAATATGTATAGTTTAGAGGATAGAAGGGAAAGAGGTGACATGATAGAAACCTTCAAATATATGAAGGGACTTAATAAAATAGAAGCTGAAAGCATTTTTCACAAAAATAAATGCCAAAACAAGGGGTCACAATCTAAAGTTAGAGGGTAGCAGATTCAGGAGAAATTTGAGGAAGCATTTTTTTATAGAAAGGGTGGTGGATTCATGGAATAAACTTCCATTTGAGGTGATAAACACAAAAACTGTAAAGGAATTTAAAAATGCCTGGGACATGCATAAGGCTATCCTAAGGAAAAAGTAACTTGTAATATGGGTAGATTTGATGGGCCTTTTTGGTTCTTATCTACCGTCAAATTCTATGTTTCTATGAAACAAAACCTAAGTAGGCTCATATGCTAATTTCTAAGCTCTTGAGGGCTGCCTCTTATCAAATGGTTTTTAAATTCCCTTTCACAACAAGAGACTGATAAGTTCATGTGGGTCATATAGATAAGACTGTGTTAATGCACAGGGAGTTATTTTAGAGTTGACACAAGACAATACTAAATGCAAGTCAATAGATAATAAACAGTCACAGTCATGTGATCAGGGGGCTGTAAGAAGGTTCTTAGATACAAGGTAATCACAGAGGTAAAAAGTATATTAATATAACTGTGTTGGTTATGCAAAACTGGGGAATGGGTAATAAAGGTATTATCTATCTTTTAAAACAATAAAAATTTGAATGTAGACTGTCCCTTTAATTCAAGGATGGTGTGTCAGGTCCAGACACTTTTAAGAAATACTTGTTCAGTCAAAAAATAGATTTTTTTTTTAGCAATCATGTTTTATTGATTTAAAAACTTTTCATTTACAGTTTCAATCAGAAAATTATACATTCTTTTGTGACAAAATAATAACTTAATATGTAACAGCTAACCACAGCGGAGATGTTATTGAAATTAAACTAATCAAATCTCGAGAGAATTAAGCAAAGTTTCCATCTTAATTATGCCCATTAAAGATTTATTTAAACATACAAATTAAACTCTAGAGCTTTCCTTTGTTGTTGTTTTATACCTCATAGACATAAACACGACACTACGTGTCATCCCTGTAAGTTTAATGTCAAGATAATAAAGCAAATTTTATTAACAAACCAGTAAATAATATTTGTTTCTTTCTTTTCTTTTTTTTTTCTTTTTTTTTTTAACAAACTTCAGTTTATGCATAAGAAATTTTCTGTAAGAGACTTTAGATATTGGGTTCAATTACATTCATCCACTAAAAACTTATTTGGAGCAAGTTTGAATCAGTCCCTTCACTAGAAATCTAAGAAATTTGTCAGTCCAGTTATAAATATTAACAAATTAATTAAGCTTAAAATTTATATATTCATTATGATATCCATTTGGATGTGTAGAATGAATTTGTTTTCTATACTGCACACCTACCAATAACTAAAATATTAATCAGACTTGATTTATATACAGAATTATATATAGGGTGAATGAGGGGAGGCTTTTAATTCTTCATAATTATATGCATGTTTGACTCATGAATGGATGTTGCTACAGCTACATTTATAATCAGGACATGTATTAATGAAGTGGAGAGGCGTATATATTTATGTGATAGTATTGTTATTTAAGATGAAAGTGATTATCTTAAGAGGGGTTACTTTAACCTCAAGTCACAAGGCACTCCCACTCCCTTATAATAATATATTATTATTATTTTCCTATAATAGTGGTAGCCGAATATCATATTGCAAATATCTAATTAAGGTATTTAATTTGCTCGAAAGAATTCAAACCCATTTATATCACTGTCAAAATTACTAGTCTTGTCATGGCCAGCAGCTATCAAATTTAGCAGCAATGATAACCTGAAAAAAGCATGTTAATATAAGATGCCCTTTTCTGACATTTGCTCTACTCTTTTGCTTGCTAGTCAGGTGGTTGATAATATATCGCTGACATATAAAAAATATTCACCTAGATTACAAGTTTTGCGCTATAGAGGGTGCTAAATGAATGCAACAAAAGTTGCTTTATTTCAGCCTCCATAGCGCTGCCATTACAAGTTTCATAAAAGCCACCTTGTGCGTGCGATATGGTTGCAATGACCTCCATACCGCACAAAATCCAAGCGCTGCTTTGACGTGCTCATGCACGCTTTCCACATATACATCAATGGATAGAGAGTGTTAGAAAAAAAACTAACACCTGCGATCGCGGAATGAAAAGCTCTGTAACGCAACCCCATTGATGTCTATGGGGAAAAAAAAGTTTAGTTTAAACCTAACACCCTAACATAAACCCTACTTTTAAACACCCCTAATCTGCTGCCCCCGACATCGCTGAAACCTAAATAAAGTTATTAACCCCCTAATCTGCTGCTCCTGATATCGCCACCACTATAATAAAGTTATTAACCCCTATTCCCACACACCCCAACATCGCCCACACTTTAATAAAGATATTAACCCCTATTCCGTCACTCCCTGACATCGTTGCCACTAAATAAAGTTATTAACCCCTAAACATCTGGCCTCCCACATTACTGCCACTAAATAAACCTATTAACCCCTAAACCAACAGCCCCTCACATCGCAAAAAAAAATAATTAAACTATTAACCCCTAAACCTAACAACCCCCTAACTTTAAATTTAAATTACAAGATCCATATCTTAAAATAAATAAAAACTTACCTGTGAAATTAAAAAACCTAAGTTTAAACTATAAATTAAACTAACATTACTATTATACTAAAATTAAAATAACTACAAATTAACGCCTAGATTTAGAGTTTGGCGTTAGCCATCAAAACCAGCGTTAGAGGCTCCTAACGCTGGTTTTTACCGCCCACTGGTATTTAGAGTCAGTCAGGAAAGGGTCGAACGCTCACTTTCCAGCCGCGACTTTTCCATATCGCAGATCCCCCTACGCCATTTGCGTATCCTATCGTTTCAATGGGATCTTTCTAACGCGATAGAATCCTATCAGCCAATCGGAATTCGAGGGACGCCATCTTGGATGACATCCCTTAAAGGAACCTTCATTCTGTGTTAGGACGTCGGAAGAAGAGGATGTATCCGCGCCGGAGGTCTTGAAGATGGAGCCGTTCATCGTCGGATGGAAGAAGATAGAAGATGCGGCTTGGATGAAGATGTCTACCGGTCCAGATCTCCTCTTCTGCCCGGATAGGATGAAGACTTCTGCCCCGATGATGGATCTCTTCAGCCGCCGCTTGGATCAAGACTTCAGCCGGAGGATGGACGTCTTCAGCCCCCGCTTGGGCTTGGATCAAGACTTCAGCCGGAGGATGGACGTCTTCAGCCCCCGCTTGGGCTTGGATCAAGACATCGGAGCCTGGACCGATCGGTGATACCCGGTGTGGTGAAGATAAGGTAGGAAGATCTTCAGGGGCTTATTGTTAGGTTTATTTAAGGGGGGTTTGGGTTAGATTAGGGGTATGTGGGTGGTGGGTTGTAATGTTGGGGGGGGTATTGTATATATTTTTTTCCAGGCAAAAGAGCTGAATTCTTTGGGGCATGCCCCGCAAAAGGCCCTTTTAAGGGCTGGTAAGGTAAAAGAGCTTTTCTATTTTTATTTTAGAATAGGGTAGGGCATTTTTTTATTTTGGGGGGCTTTGTTATTTTATTAGGGGGCTTAGAGTAGGTGTAATTAGCTTAAAATTGTTGTAATATTTTTCTAATGTTTGTAAATATTTGATTATTTTTTGTAACTTAGTTATTTTATTATTTTTTGTACTTTAGTTAGTTTATTTAATTGTATTTATTTGTAGGTATTGTATTTAATTAATTTATTGATAGTGTAGTGTTAGGTTTAATTGTAACTTAGGTTAGGATTTATTTTACAGGTAATTTTGTAATTATTTTAACTAGGTAGCTATTAAATAGTTATTAACTATTTAATAGCTATTGTACCTGGTTAAAATAATTACAAAGTTGCCTGTAAAATAAATATTAATCCTAAAATAGCTACAATATAATTATTCGTTAGATTAAGAGTTAATTTATTTCGTTAGATACAAATTATATTTAACTTAGGGGGGTGTTAGGGTTAGACTTAGCTTTAGGGGTTAATAAATTTAATAGAGTAGCGGCGAGGTCCGGTCGGCAGATTAGGGGTTAATACTTGAAGTTAGGTGTCGGTGATGTTAGGGAGGGCAGATTAAGGGTTAATACTATTTATTATAGGGTTATTGAGGCGGGAGTGAGGCGGATTAGGGGTTAATAACTTTATTATAGTAGCGGTGAGGTCCGGTCAGAAGATTAGGGGTTAATTATTGTAGGTAGCTGGTGGTGAAGTTGTGGGGGGCAGATTAGGGGTTAATAAAGATAATATATGGGTCGGCGGTGTTAGGGGCAGCAGATTAGGGGTACATAGGGATAACGTAGGTGGCGGCGGTGTACGGAGCGGCAGATTAGGGGTTAAAAAAAATATGCAGGTGTCAGCGATAGCGGGGGCGGCAGATTAGGGGTTAATAAGTGTAAGGTTAGGGGTGTTTAGACTCGGGGTTCATGTTAGGGTGTTAGGTGCAGACTTAGGAAGTGTTTTCCCATAGGAAACAATGGGGCTGCGTTAGGAGCTGAACGCTGCTTTTTTGCAGGTGTTAGGTTTTTTTTCAGCTCAAAATGCCCCATTGTTTCCTATGGGGGAATCGTGCACGAGCACGTTTTTGAAGCTAGCCGCGTCCGTAAGCACCGCTGGTATTTAGAGTTGCAGTGTCGGTAAATTATGCTCTATGCTCCCTTTTTGGAGCCTAACGCAGCCCTTCTGTGAACTCTAAATACCAGCGGTATTTAAAAGGTGCGGGGGAAAAAAAGCCAGCGTTAGCTACGCGGGTCGTTACCGACAAAACTCTAAATCTAGCCGTAAATAAATTAAATTACACATTAAAAAAACCTAACACTACTAAAAAAAATTAAATCTACAATTACAAAAAATACTACATTACAAAAAATAAAAAAATACTAAATTACTAAATTAAAAACTAAATTCCGAAAAATAACAAACGAAATTATCCAAAATAAAAACAATTATACCTAATCAAATAGCCCTTTAAAAATAACCCCCCCCCCCAAATAAAAAAAACCCTAGCCTACAATAAACTACCAATAGCCCTTAAAAGGGCCTTTTGTAGGGCATTATCCTAAAGAAATCAGCTCTTTTCCCTGAAAAAAAATACAAAGACCTCCCCAACAGTAAAACCCACCCCCAACCAACCCCACAAAATAAAAAAACCTAACTCTAACAAAAACCTAAGCTACCCATTGCCCTGAAAATGGCATTTGCATGGGCATTGCCCTTAAAAGGGTATTCAGCTCTTTTTATTGCCCTGAAAAAGGCATTTAGCTCTTTTAAGAAAATCCCAAAACCTAATCTAAAAAAAACCCACCCAAAAAAAGTTTAAAAAAACCTAACACTAATCCCCTACAATCCACTTACAGTTTCTGAAGTCCTGACATCCAGGCAGCGAACTCTTCATCCAGGCGGCGAGGTCTTCATCCATCCAGGCAGCGTCTTCAATCTTCATCCAGGCGGCATCTTCTATCTTCATCCCGGCGGCGCGGAGCGGATCCATCATGAAGACATCCAGCATGGATCATCCTCTTCATATGGTCGCTGCCATATACTGAAGCTTCAATGCAAGGGAGTCTTTTCAAAATGGCGTCCCTATTCAAATCAGACAATAGAATTTCAGTAGCTCTTATCCTATTGGCTGATTTGAACAGCCAATAGGATTTCAGTAGCTCTCATCCTATTGGCTGATTTGAATTTAAAAAATCAAATCAGCCAATAGGAATGCAAGGAGCACCATTTTTAAAAGGATCCCTTGCATTGAAGATTCAGTATACAGGGGCAACCGTATGAAGAGGATGCTCCGTGCCGGATATCTTCAGGATGGACCCGCTCTGCGCCGCCGAGATGAAGATAGAAGATGCCATCTGGATGAATATAGAATGCGCCGCCTGGATGAAGACCTCACCGCCTGGATGTCCGGACTTCAGAAACTCTAAAAGGATTGTCGGGGGTTAGTGTTAGGTTTTTAAAACTTTTTTTAGGTGGGTTCTTTTTTAGATTAGGGTTAGAGCTTTTCTTAAAAGAGCTAAATGCCCTTTTCAGGGAAAGAAAAAGAGCCGAATGCTCTTTTAAGGGCAATGCCCATACAAATGCCCTTTTTAGGGCAATGGGTAGCTTAGGTTTTTGTTAGAGTTAGGTTTTTTTATTTTGGGGATTGGTTGGGTGGTGGCTTTACTGTTGGGGGGTCTTTTTATTTTTTTCAGGGAAAAGAGCTGATTTATTTAGGGCAATGCCCTACAAAAGGCCTTTTGAAGACTATTGGTAGTTTATTGTAGGCTAGTTTTTTTTTTATTTGAGGGGCTTTTTTATTTTTATAGTGCTTTTAGATCAGGTGTAATCATTTTTATTTTGGATCATTTTGTTTGTTATTTTTCGTAATTTAGTGTTTGTTATTTTTTGTAATTTATTATTTTTTTATTTTTTGTAATTGTAGATTTCCATTTTTTAGTAGTGTTGTTTTTTTTTTAATGTGTAATTTAATTTATTTAATTGATAGTTATTTTAATTTTAGTATAATTGTAATGTTAGTTTAATTTATAGTTTAAACTTAGGTTTTTTTAATTTTCCCAGTTTTTAAGTTTTTATTTATTTTAAGATAGGGATATTGTAATTTTAATATAAAGTTAAGGGGTTGTTAGGTTTAGAGGTTAATACTTTAATTTAGTTTTTTGCGACGTGGGGGCTGTCGGTTTAGGGGTTTATAGGTTTATTTAGTGGCAGTGATGTGGGAGGCCAGAGGTTTAGGGGTAATAACTTTATTTAGTGGTGGCAATGTCGGGGAGCGGCGGAATAGGGTTAATATCTTTATTATAGTGTGGGTGATGTTTGGGTGAGGAGGAATAGGGGTTAATAACTTTAATATAGTGTTTGTGATGCCGGAGAGCCTCGGTTTAGGGGTTATAGGTAGTTTATGGGTGTAAGTGTAATATGTAACACTTTGGTTATGAGTTTTGTGTAACATTTTTGTGGCGCAAAACTCATAACTACTGGTTTTAGATTGCGGAATGGATTGTGTCGGTATAGGCTGTAACGCAAGCTTTTTAGCCTCACTGCACAACTTGTAATGGCAGCGCTATTGAGTGCAGGACTGTCGTTGCGTTACAGGCTAAAATGCTTGCGGTACAGCTATACCGACAAGACTCGTAATAGCTGCATTACTGTTTTAACGCTGAAATGACCATTATGTAATCTAGGTGATTGTTTGTTGCTTTATTAAAGTCAGTATATCAAGTATATATATCTGGTTTTGTTATTTGACACCATAACCTACTAGAATGGGATGAGCCTGCATGGAAATCAGATCTCCTTATTTTATTACTTTCAATACACACACATTATATGTCTGTATACCAGAGCCCAATACTTAGGCCCTGATATTGATTCTCCAGCTTGGAGAGAAATTGCAACCCCTATTCTCTCTCCTCTGCTTTCAGGTACGTGAATAGAGACCCTGTCAATCTGCAACTATTCACTGCACTCTGGTGTTTTTTATTTTTTTTATTAAATATTTTATTGAGGTCAAAAGTCACAAGAACAACAAGGCAATGTTCAAACAACCAAAATGGTATTAATAGACAAAATGTTCGCAGTACAGAGTATTGTGGCTAAAACAGTACATGGGTGAACATACAATCTGGTAACATTACTGCAACAGTCGGCCTCAACATTTTCTGATAATACTGTGGGTTGCCATATAACTGCAAAAAGAAAAACGGATAATAATGCGAATAGTTTGTTATATATAATGCAATAACTGTCCATCTCGGTGACCCAAACGGAGGGTAGCAAAGTGCAAGGGAGGGGGGTAGAAGTGGGGAGGGGGGGGGAAGGAGTAAGGAAAGAAGATGAGGGAGAGGAGAAAAAAAAAAAGAAAAAAAAAAACACACACAGGTATTAACTCAAGCTTCGAGAATAGTAACCTATGTTTATCTGATGGCTAGCTATAATGAGACTAACAGTGCTTAATCTGTACTCATGTGAGCTTGGGTATTACTTGGAGGTCCGTTTGGTAGGTCAGTCAGTTGTCTCCTGGAGTCCCAGATTTGATAATGTAAGGTCACCTTGTTCTGTTGGGTAAATATTGGGCATTCCATTTGTTCGAATTAGGACATGATCTTAACAACATCTGTCCATCTTGGGATTGTCTTTTGTTTCCAGAGTCTTGCAACAGCTAACTTGGCAGCTGAAAACAGGTAAATACTCAAGAAATCAGTGGGGATAGAGTTTGACTTAATGCCTATATGAAATAGGATAGTTTGTGGTGAGTTACCAATCAGGGGGTCAAGGGTTAAGCATTTGTTTAGAATTGTGGTCCAGAAAGGTCGTAATGTCGGGCATTCCCACCAAATATGGGCTGGCGATCCCACCATCCCACACTCTCTCCAGCATAGTGGGGAATTGGAATGGGAAATTTTGAAGAGTCTGAGCGGCGTGAGGTGCCACTGCGTACATATTTTAATGTATAGCTTTTATAGGGTTATGCAGTGAAGGGCCTGTTTAGTTTGCGTGGCGGCCTTAGTCCAGTCCGCTTGTTCTGCATGGAATTTTAAATCTCTTTCCCATGCTATAATGTAGGCTGACTTATAGAAGGTAGGGGAATTCAACAGGTCTCCATAAGAAATCGAGAGCGCCCGCGGTATTTTAATATTACCGACCATCTCTTTTCCCATTCAGTTGTTTCGCGTAGTGGTCTGTCGAGAAATCCCCATGATTTTAAAAGGCTGCGTAGACTCCAGAATTCAAATCGTAAGAGGGGTGATGGGTTGTAAGTTGATATGAAGTGTGAGGTGGCTATAAACCTTCTTCCGGGGAACAAGTCAGCTTCATAAGAAATGCCACACTCTTGCCAGAGTTGAGGATGTGAGTCTTTGAGGGCCATAAGAAGTCCCGGCAGGGAGTGTATAGGGGAAGGATGTGGGGCAATTTGCTTTAATGAGCGCAGTCTATCCCAAAAACGCAGAGCATGTAGGATAATGGTATTGTGTATGTTAAATGCAGATCTGACATGTTTAGGGAGCCAAATAAGGTCTGGAAGCAATAGTGAATTGGGCAAAGTGGCTTGTTCCAAAGCCTGCCATCTATCAGGAGAAGAAGTGACATTCCAAGCGAGGATGTGAGCTAGGCGTGAAGCCTCATGGTAAGTAGCAATGTTAGGGGCGCCAGCGCCCCCTCTACATATCGGTTGCTGCATAATGCGAGTAGCTACTCTAGGTTGCTTATTTCTCCAGATAAACTTAGTGCAGACTTGTTGGAATTTGCCAATGAGAGACTTGGGTACCAGGATAGGGAGTGAGCGAAAAAGGTAGGTCAGCTTAGGGAGCAGCACACTCTGGTGTTTTTTACTCTCCTGTAACTCTCTCTCTGGTACGTGAATAGAGACCCTGTCAATCTGCAACTATTCACTGCACTCTGGTGTTTTTTACTCTCCTGTAACTCTCTCTCTGGTACGTGAATAGAGACCCTGTCAATCTGCAACTATTCACTGCACTCTGGTGTTTTTTACTCTCCTGTAATTCTCTCTCTGGTACGTGAATAGAGACCCTGTCAATCTGCAACTATTCACTGCACTCTGGTGTATTTTACTCTCCTGTAACTCTCTCTCTGGTACGTGAATAGAGACCCTGTCAATATACAACTATTCACTGCACTCTGGTGTTTTTTACTCTCCTGTAACTCTCTCTCTGGTATGTGAATAGAGACCCTGTCAATCTGCAACTATTCACTGCACTCTGGTGTTTTTTACTCTCCTTTAACTCTCTCTCTGGTACGTGAATAGAGACCCTGTCAATCTGCAACTATTCACTGCACTCTGGTGTTTTTTACTCTCCTGTAACTCTCTCTCTGGTACGTAAATAGAGACCCTGTCAATCTGCAACTATTCACTGCACTCTGGTGTTTTTTACTCTCCTGTAATTCTCTCTCTGGTACGTGAATAGAGACCCTGTCAATCTGCAACTATTCACTGCACTCTGGTGTATTTTACTCTCCTGTAACTCTCTCTCTGGTACGTGAATAGAGACCCTGTCAATATACAACTATTCACTGCACTCTGGTGTTTTTTACTCTCCTGTAACTCTCTCTCTGGTATGTGAATAGAGACCCTGTCAATCTGCAACTATTCACTGCACTCTGGTGTTTTTTACTCTCCTGTAACTCTCTCTCTGGTACGTAAATAGAGACCCTGTCAATCTGCAACTATTCACTGCACTCTGGTGTTTTTTACTCTCCTAACTCTCTCTCTGGTACATGAATATTTACATAGAGCAAAGGATTTTAGTTTGTTAATTTAGTCCTACATCTTTAACTGGTTTCCACTTTCCTCTAATATCTTCGTATTCCTTTTTGCTGCCTTCTGTCTCTATAACAAACTACATTATTCAATTCTCCTTCTCCCTCTCCACCTGCACTGTTCATTAGCCCATCTCTCTTAAACTCACCTTACTTTTGTACTCATGAACTTTACCTATTCCTAAATACCCTCTCTCCCCCCTGCACCTTGTCTCAAAAGCAGTCTCACTACTGCAAATCTATATCTCATCTCATGTCACTCTCCCTCTTGCTTTTACTAACTGCTGGTGACATCTCCCCTAATCCTGGTCCCCAACAACTGCCTAGCTGTGCACATCCATGTATACTGTCCCACAGACTCAAAAAACAAAACTCTGACAACCTTACTCACATTCCTCTTGCATCAAAAGCCACTTCCCCTTTCACTTGTGCACTTTGGAACTCTCGCTCTGTTTGCAACAAACTCACTTCTATACATGACCTCTTTATCTCCAACTCCCTCAATCTTCTGGCCCTAACAGAAACCTGGCTCTCTCCCCTAGACACAGCATCCACTGCTGCTCTGTCACATGGGGATCTCCACTTCAGCCACACTCCTAGGTCTGGCAATAGACAAGGAGGTGGTGTAGGTATTTTACTTTCCTCTCATTGCACCTTTCAACAAATACATCCCATCTCTTCCCTCACATTTTCCTCATTCGAAACCCACATGATACGCTTATTCTCTACTCTTTCTATAAGTGTTGCAGTCATATACCGTCCTCCTGGCTCCTCAACTCAATTTCTAGATCACTTGGCTGCCTGGCTACCTTATTTCCTTTCCTCAGACACCCCTTCCCTCATTCTTGGTGACTTCAACATCCCTCTTGACAATCCCACTGCTTCCTCTGCAAAACAACTTCTGCAACTCACTTCCTCTTTCACTTTGTCACAATGGACTGATTCTACCACTCACAAAGATGGTCACTCCCTTGACCTGATCTTTAGCTATCGATGCACCCTCTCAAACTTCACAAACTCCCCCTTTCCTCTTTCTGACCACCATCTCCTTACTTGCAACATATCATCCCTCCCTATAACTCTCCCTCCTTCTGCTCCTCACACCAAACTTCACAGAAGCATTATGTCATTAGATCAACAACAGCTTTCTAATTCCCTCAAACCTCTCCTCTCATCCGTCTCCTCCTTTTCATGCCCTGACCAATCTATCTGCCACTATAATTCCACCCTTACATCCGTCCTTGACAATCTCTTCCCTCTTACCATAGCTCTGAAATCAAACACTCATCCTCAGCCCTGGCATACTCCTCTGACACGATACCTATGCAGATGTTCCCGTACTGCTGAACGGCACTGGAGAAAATCTAGGAGTTCAGCTGATTTTCAACATTACAAATTCATCTTGAACTCCTACTGCTCTGCCCTTAATTTTTATAAGCAACACTACTTCTCTACTCTTATCTCTAATCTTTCTTCAAACCCAAAACATTTGTTCTCCACTTTCAATACTCTTCTCCGACCTCCCCCACTTCCTAATACAACTTCTCTATCAGCTCAAGGCTTTGCGAACCACTTCAATAACAAAATCGACTCCGTCAGAAATGAAATCAGGTCTCAACACAATTCCATTCCCTCACCCCCTCAAATGCTCTCAATCAACCACAACCCACATAACCTTAAACTTAGCTCATTCTCCCCTGTTACTGAGGAAGACGTTTTGGCACTTATACTGTGCTCTCACCTCACTACCTGTCCCCTTGACCCTATCCCCTCACAGCTACTCCCCTTCCTCTCTGCCACCCTTACCCCTATACTCACACACACTTTCAACCTCTCCCTCAGCACCGGTATATTTCCCTCATCGCTGAAACATGCACTGGTCACACCTATCCTCAAAAAACCTTCCCTTGATCCTACCTCCCCATCCATCTACCGCCCTATTTCCCTCCTCCCTCTTGCATCAAAGCTTCTCGAAAAGCTAGCTTATGCACGCCTATCTCATTTCCTTACAATAAACTCCCTCCTTGACCCATTGCAATCTGGATTTCGTCCTCATCACTCCACAGAGACAGCAATTGTTAAGGTTACCAATGACCTACTTACAGCAAAATCAAAAGGCCACTTTTCTCTGCTTATCCTCCTTGATCTGTCCGCAGCCTTTGATACTGTTGACCACCCTCTCTTGCTCCAAACCCTCCAATCCTTTGGCATATGTGACACAGCCCTCTCATGGCTCTCTTCCTACCTGTCAAACTGTACCTTTAGTGTAGCCTTCTATGGGGCCTCCTTTGCCCCGTCACCACTCTCTGTCAGAGTACCGCAAGGCTCTGTCCTCGGTCCCCTTCTCTTCTCAATCTACACGTCATCACTAGGTTCCCTAATAAAGTCCCACTGTTTACAATATTATTTGTATGCCGATGACACCCAAATCTACTTCTCTGCACCAGACCTTTCTCCTTCCTTGCTAACCCTTATCACTAACTGTCTTTCTCACATCTCCAACTGGATATCCTCTCATTACCTCAAGCTAAATCTCTAAAAAACTGAGCTCCTTATTTTTCCCCTTCTTCAAAACTCTCCACCCCCAATCTCTCTATAACTGTCGAAAACTCCATCATTACCCCTACCCCGCATGCCCAATGTCTCGGGGTCACATTTGACTCAGATCTTTCTTTCACTCCTCACATTCAGTCATTGGCAAAAGCCTGCTGCTTCCACCTTAAAAACATCTCTAAAATTAGACACTTCCTAACACGACACAACTAAGATTTTAATCCACTCTCTCATTCTCTCCCGCCTCGATTACTGCAACTCTGTCCTCTCTGGTCTCCCCACCTACCGCCTAGCTCCTGTACAATCCATAATGAATGCCTCTGCCAGACTCATCTTCCTTACACGTCGCTCTTCATCTGCTGCACCTCTCTGTCAATCTCTTCACTGGCTTCCTCTTGCCTCTAAGATCAAACACAAAATTGTCACTCTGACATACAAAGCCCTCAACTGCACTGCTCCCCCTATATCTCAGACCTTGTCTCCAGATACTCTCCCTCCCGTCCCCTTCGCTCTGCTCACAACCTCCTACTATCCTCCTCTCTTGTCAACTCATCACACTCCCATTTACAGGACTTCTCCAGACTGGCTCCCATCTTGTGGAACTCTCTGCCTTGCTCCACAAGACTCTCTTCTAGTTTTAAAAGCTTCAAGTGCTCCCTAAAGACTCTACTGTTAGGGATGCATACAACCTACGCTAACCTTTCTTTATACCAGTTCCTCTCCTCCATTGCTATCCCCTGAAGCCCCTTAGCATGTAAGCCTAAGAACCCAGCTGTTTGTTGATCACCTTCTCAAGAGCTGACTACAACAGTGTAACTCTTGGCAGGGCCCTCTACCCATTTGATCCCTATAATTGTTCTGTTGTACTCCGTCTTTGTTTATAGCGCTGCGGAATCTGTTGGCGCACTACTAATAACCGATAATAATAATAATAATAAATAATAATAATAATAAATTGCAGTTCAGGGATTGAATTTACTGAATATTCAAAAAGAAAAAGGGCATAACTGCTTTGATATAAACTGCTTTGTAGTTTATATCATATAAATTTCAGTATTGGTTATTTCAGTATTATTGCATTTAAGCATTCCAATTTCTCCTTTATATTTTAATACATTTAGATTTAGTCCTAGTTGTGTTTTTAAAAATTCTGATTATGTTTTGAAATTTTCTGTGTTACTTTAACAAATGAGGATCATACTTTGTATATATTTTTGTGTAGCTTTTACAAGGTACATTGCACTTTGTATTTGCTGCATTGCAAACTAAAACTGACAGTTTCAGAAACTGGGAGGGATAGGGCAGTTCCATGGACTGAACAGGGGAGTTCCCAGGGTATGTCTGAAGCTTTCACCGGTTTTGTGAAATCTTCTAAGCAGTTTACACAATCTGATCTCACTGATTTATCTCGCCAGCTAATCAGGTGAAGTTTGTTCAAAATTCACAATACACTTATTTTAACTAAAAAAAAAGTAATACCTATGACAATATAGACAAACGCAACTTAAATTGAAGCAAAAGCATTACAGTTTGATTTGTAATTCATGCAAACTGAGCATTGCATTCAGCCCCAGATGTTCTCCAGTTACCGTCTCTATCTTATGTGAAATTTTGAATCCCAAAAAGCTTTATCACTTTTTATGGAAGGCATCTCTCATCTCTCTGGGACTTCTCCCCTTTTCTTAGAAAATTTAGCTAGTTCAGCTACTGAATGTTTGATTATCTGGAAAGTAATTACCATAGAAAGTAATGAAGCTCTCTTGGAAACTGACACTTTTTCAGTTTCAATTTTAATTGAAGAAGGTGCATTGCAATTTTTAAAGATACACATAAATATACAAAGTATGATCCTAATTTGTTTGTTACATGGAAAAATCAGAATTAGTAAAATCAAAATCCTAAATACACTCCTGTATACAAAATAAAATACAAAATAGAAAGTGAAAAGTTAAAATGTAATAAAAGTTAATCTGAAGTGTAAAGGGATATAAAAGGGATATAAAATACAACACAAAATGTAAATGCAGCATAACTCTTTTACATGCAGAAATGCAGGGAACACCCCCTAGAGAAGTATAGCAAAATTTCACTACGAATCTCACATTGCTGAAGGATCATTTTACAATATCTCACCTGAGTGGCGAGGTTTGGAATATCAGGAGACTCATAAAGAGAGCAATTAAAAATTAAAGGGACAGCCTAGGCCAAAATAAACTTTCATGATTCAGATAGGGCATGAAATTTTAAACAATTTTCCAATTTACTTTTATCACCAATTTTGCGTTGTTCTCTTGGTATTCTTAGTTGAAAGCTAAACCTAGGAGGTTCATATGCTAATTTCTTAGACCTTGAAGGCCACCTCTTTTCAAAACAGTTTTTCACCACTAGAGGGTGTTAGTTCATGTGTTTCATATAGATAACACTGTGCTTGTGCACGTTAAGTTATCTGGGAGCAGGCACTGATTGGCTAAACTGCAAGTCTGTCAAAAGAACTGTAATAAAGGGGCAGTTTGCAGAGGCTTAGATACAAGATAATCACAGAGGTTAAAAGTATATTAATATAACTGTGTTGGTTATGCAAAACTGTGGAATAGGTAATAAAGGGATTATCTATCTTTTAAAACAATAAAAATTCTGGTGTAGACTGTCCCTTTAACATTGCATTGCTTATCTCTACTACCACTGGGAGTGTAATTTCTTCTGCTGGCTATGTTTACATAGCTTTTTTATAGCCAATAATTTTTTATTACATTTTTAATATAGGTGGGGATCCCGCAGTCAAAGCAGCTTTTTCAAATGCCAAAATAAATTGAACGGAGCTATTTGTAAACAATTTAATAAACTCCAGCAAGCAAAAGGGATAATTGGGAGCAAATTGAAGGGGAGAAAATGTTACAATACACTAATGATAACAGCAACAACAATTTTGGGATTCTATTACAAAAACAAACAAGGTTATATCATATTTTTTGTGACAAAAATAATAGTGAAAAAAATAAGATTTTACAGTTCCATTCTTGAATACATATGTTAGAACCAGTAATTAATATCACCAACCATTCACAAAATATTTAATAATTTAGTTGAATAAACCTGTATAGAGATGCAAATGATCAATCCAAGAACTGTAAAGAGTTCACATTTGTAATATGAGAACAACATTCCAGATGAAACCGAAGACTGCTAGTTTAACATTTCGCTGCATTTTTATTTCAACTTGCTTGCACACTAAAACACCTGCAAACACCTGAGCTTCAGTCCACCACATTGTTAGGAGGACAATCCCAACCCCCTCCCCATTGCTAGGTCCATACTTTTTGTCTCACTTCTTCTGGATCTTGACATCTTTACATCTAGTTACAACCTCAGCATTGCCTTGCCTTTGCTTTGCCTAAGATTAGATTTTCTTTAACATTGATTTAGATAAACATATCTGAAAATGCAGTTTACAATACAGTTACATTAATAAAGCACTCTATGTTATTTTCTCATCTAATTCTTGTGTTGCTTATCAACCTGACCTCTAGAAACCTCACATATTAATATGGATATTATTCCCCTCCATTGTCAAATGAGATCCTCTACATGAAATTGACAATAAGATAATACTTCCTTTAAATGTGAAATGAGCGGTAGATTTTTTTTTTCAGGCATATTTCAAAGTGAATCAAATCCCCTCAGCATGTGATAGCCTTTAGCAAATCACAAAAGTCCTATACTTATTAACTGTGCACTTTTGCACATGTTCAGTTGGAGCTGCTTGGAGACTGAAAATGTGCATATAAAAAGAATGTGCACATTTTGATACTGGAAGTATATTGTGAAGTTTGTTTTCGTTTAAATTGCATGCCTCTGACCAACAAAAAATGTAATCTACATGCCACATCTGACTAGAAAACAGAACTATTTAACTGTTGCTGGTTTGGCACTTGGTAAACTTAAAGGGACATTAAACTGCTGAGTACAAATACTTAAGTATAGTTACTACTCAATGAGCTATTGCTTTTCCTCTTGGACCTGCAGCCATTCTCTTATTTTAACCCATTACAGCAGCTACTGTAGTTGGCAACTTGGGATGCAGATATTGTTGCATCTTATGACAGAAGCAGTGCACTTTCATAGATCTGGGACCTGCTTTTTGACAGCTGCACCTTGTACTTTAGGTTACCTTGCACAATAGAAAGCAGAACAGTTACATTTTTGCAGTTTTATTTTATACAGTTTAAAAGTTACATAACAAATATAAAATGCCGTCAGAAATAATATAGAGGAATGCAGACACTGCAAAAAAATAAATAAAAAAAAAACGTAGAGCTCACGCTTAGCATGAAAACAACAATATCACTGATTTGTGAATTTGTACCACTTCTGTCACAGGGTACAAGAATACCTCAATTCAAAGATGGTGGCTCTTATTGTGAAGATGCAAGACTTCACTAACCAGCACTTTCAAAATGTAAAAAAAAAGAAAATAGCTTTGGAAACAGCCACAGACAGAAGGGGAAAACAGCAGCATTGTGAGTAGTAACCCTACCCTGCTAGTGTAGTTATACCCAGCAGTTAAATGTCCCTTTAATAATTCATTTGTATAAAGAGGATTCTACCTTTGTCACTTAAATAGGGCACATTTTTTCACAATTGATTGTTTTCTGATTACCAACATATTAACAGCTGCTAATGAGCCATTTTTTATGTTGGTTATTCTGTGATTTTAGACTTGTCCACAGAAATGCATTTTTTTTCTAATCTTTAAGCATGTGAAGTAAACTGCAGTTTATTGTGTAAAATATCTATAGACTTGTGTGTTATATGTAATTGACATGAGCATCTGTGTCATACGATGAGTGAAAAACTAATATAAAATCATCCTAATTGTATCTATTCTAACAATTCATTATATAATTGCACAAGGTGATAGCAAGCAATATAATTGCTCATAGGAGACTGCTAATTTGAAACTGTCATAGCGACAGTTATGTTACTATACAGCGCCCTGGTCACTACCAATAACAACATGAATATGTTCTAGGCCAAGGTTTTTAGGTTAGACTTATAATAAATATTCAAATTGCCCTTTTATGATTTATAATTTTATTAAATTACCTTTTTATGACAATGGCTAAGTATCAACCATATATGAAATTAATATATTGTGAAAAAAAAACTCACTTCAACATTACAAAGCAAAAATTGTGTAATTGATACCCGGCGCTTGTTACAATTTGCAGTTACGATTTAAGCTCCATTATTCTTCACTTTTTCTACATTTTCTCTTGGGACAATTTTGTCACACTGTGAAGGATACCAGCATCACGAAAGGGTCAAAACTTTACAGAACAAAGTAATTAAAAATAATAAAGTAAATATCTCTATAAAACAGTCTACACTAACATGCAACAATCAGTCTAAGGGCTCCATGTACTAAAGCATCAATTTTCTCGCCGACAACGTGTCTGGTCGACTCGCACGAACTCGCAGCCAGCGAGATGCTCCCCGCCCTCCATATGTACTAAAAAACAGCATAAAAAATCTTGCGTCTAATCCGCATCGAGCGCAGGCGAATGATTCATACATCTGACGCCTCACTAGTTACGAATGTACTATTATTTTCTTAAAAACTTGTCAGTCATGTTTGTCCCACGTGACTGTAGGTGTCAGAAAAGTCAGATTTGTCTTTGGAACCTGTTGCAGCACTATATAAAGTTCAATTTATCTATTTTGTCAAACTTGATAATTCCCGAACCTGAAGTGTTTCAAGGCTATATTGTTTTGTATTTATAAATTTAGTATGACAACTTCTGGATTGGATTCACAGACAAACAAATCCAAGAATCCACACTTCTCACACCAGCAGAACCTGGTTCTTGTTGATATGGTTCTCGACTCTTATGACTATTTATTCGGTTGTCGTGCAAAGCAAACTTCCAGTCACCAAAAAAAAGAGTATATGGACTCGTATCAGCGATGCTGTCAGTGCTCAGGGGCCTGGAAAAAAGGACGTTGACCAGATAAAGAAAAGGTACAATGACATTAAAAGATTTGCCAAAGCGAAATTGGCAAAAGAAAAAAATTCTACCCGCGCTACCGGAGGTGGACCAGCTTATGTCGCAGATCTGACCAATTACAAGCAGAGACTGGTGCAGCGTTTAGGCCCCGAAGTTATCGTCGGGATTACAGATGATTGTGATAGCGACCTAAGAGGTACAAAATTTATTTACTCATTTTAATTGAATGTTAATAGTATTCTAATTATTTAGTAGAGTCGGTTTATCCAAATTTTTATTAATTAAATATATTTGCAAATCAAAATTTTTTTTAGCGACAATTTTGATTATGTAACATATAGGCCTATTCTGGCTACATTTTTGTTCTAAATTTATATTTCTATCATTCGAACTATTTTAGAATTATTTAATTCCTCTTAAAGGGATAGTTTAATTTATTATTTGCAGTATACAATCCAATATAATATTGATATTTTTTTAAAAAATTAAAAAAAAAAATTATATTCATTTTTCATACCTCCCAAATTTCAAAAATTCAAAATAGGGCCACCCCCCCCAGTAAAAATTAGAAATGTGGTTTGCAGTAGCAGGGGATAGGAGTTTTAAAAAATCATAAGAAGAAAGTAATATCAGTGAAAATACAAATAAAGTCATATTTATTAACACTCTTTAGGCAGCAAACCAAACCCAGCTCAAACCACTAGTATAGCTATGTGAGCTCTGTATTTAATTAACCTTTGCATAGACAGTGCTAAATATTTTTATCTTAATTGTACATTTAATAATCTATTGTTTAAAACTGATCTCTGCTTTCCTCATTAATATTCTAGGTTTTGTCCTTTAAAGCTATAAAAAATGCATAGTAACACACTACATAGCATACACTTATACATGCAGATACACACACACACTACATAGCATACACTTAATACATGCAGACACACACAAACGCACAGTACATATCATACACTTACACATGCAAATAGACACACACACTGCATAGCAAACTTACACATGCAGACACACACAAAAGCACAGTACATAGCATACACTTACACATGCAGATACACACACACTACATAGCATACAATTATACATGCATATACACACACACAACATAGTATACACTTACACATGCACATACACACACACACTACATATTATACACTTATACACGCAGATACTCACACTTCATAGCTTACATTTATACATGTAGACACACACACACTACATAACATACACTTATACATGAAAATATACACACACACTACATAGTATACACTTACACATGCAGATACACACACACTACATAGTATACATGCAGATACTCACACTTCATAGCTTACATTTATACATGTAGACACACACACTACATAGCATACACTTATACATGCAGATACACACACACACTAAAATCGGTACTGTCCTGCAAAAATATAGACAGTTGGGGGGTTAGGATTTTTTTTTCTTCAATTTCAAGTATTATTATATTATCAAATATTGTTTGCTCATTTTATAAAACTTTATTATTTGTTTTTTAAATAAGCAAATAAATCTTACATTTTATTTTTTATTTTATTTTTTTATTTTCATATTTTGTTCATATTTATTTTGAGTCATATAGATAACAATCTTCTCATGAAAGTGTTTTTAAAGGGGATTAATCAGTGGTTGTCTACAATTCTAGTCTTGCTTAAGTATTTAAAGGACCAGTCAACACATTAGATTTGCATAATCAACAAATGCAAGATAACAAGACAATGCAATAGCACTTATTCTGAACTTCAAATGAGTAGTAGATTTTTTTTAACAATTTTCAAAATTATGTATATTTCCACTCCCCTTGTACCATGTGATAGCAATCATCCAATCACAAATGCATATACGTATAGTCTCTGAATTCTTGCACATGCTCAATAGGATCTGGTGACTCAAAAATTGTAAATATAAAAGACTGTGCACATTTTTTTTAATGGAAGTAAATTGGAAAGTTGTTTAAAATTACATGCTGTATCTGAATCATGAAAATGTAATAAAACCTGAGTGTCCCTTTAAATAACAGTCTAGTCTTTAGGGGCTTAGATCAAAGAATACCCCTGAGGTAATCTAATTCTGTCTTTAAAATGTTATGTAATTAGCACATGAGCAGACCACTCTTTCTTTTTCAATTAATCCTAATAAGGGAATAAATTAAATTAAGTGTCAACAAGCTGTTACAAATCTTTACACTATCACAACCTTCATTTTAATAGTCAATTTTAACAATTTGTTTTGTTTTATTATTTATAAATAGTAAAGTATTTGAACAATGCTTATGTGTAAACAATGAGATTAAAAATTATCAAAATTGTAAAAAATAGATATATTGACATTACTGAGTTTTTTGGCTTCATGGCTTACACTAAGAAATAAAAAAATTTCAGTATATATTAATTTTTTTTTTCTTCTACCAGGAGATTTTGAGTGTGCTAGACTGTCCCTTTAAATAACCAATATAAATAATTATCAGTTTATTTCTAGTGTATTATTTTTGTTGTTATAGAAATATGAATTACATATAACTTTATTTTATATTTATCTTTTAACAGCTCGACCACAATCAGTGACGTCTAGGGGTGGGGATTATCACGCTTCAGGCATTCTGTCAACATCCTCAGCAACATCAATGCCAAGTGGTGGTGGCCTACATGGACAATTTATTTGCAGCACCTCAACATCTAGCCATACCATGTTATCAGCTGATACACTTCCCGATATCAAGACCAGCACTCCAGAAACAAATGTTGGTAGAGGTACAGGTAAAAAAACTTCATTATTATAAAATCTATTATTATTTTAAAATATCATATTTGTAATTTGATAACTCGAGAAACATTAATTATATAAAAAAAGAACATATATATATATGTGTGTATGTATGTATATATATATATATATATATATATATATACATACATACATTAACTCATAAAAGTGAGTACACCACTTCAAATTTTGTTAATACTTAATATTTTTCCATGTTACAAAAATAAAACAATGATACTTTTCAACAATGAAAAATAGTGAGTCTACAGACTTTATAAAAGTCTAAGGCCTAGATTTAGAGTTGGGCGGTAGCCGTCAAAACCAGCGTTAGAGGCTCCTAACGCTGGTTTTTACTGCCCTCTGGTATTTGGAGTCAGTCATTAAAGGGTCTAACGCTCACTTTTCAGCCGCGACTTTTCCATACCGCAGATCCCCTTACGTCAATTGCGTATCCTATCTTTTCAATGGGATCTTTCTAACTCCGGTATTTAGAGCCGTGGCTGCAGTGAGCGTTAGAAATCTAACGACAAAACTCCAGCCGCAGAAAAAAGTCAGTAGTTAAGAGCTTTCTGGGCTAACGCCGGTTTATAAAACTCTTAACTACTGTGCTCTAAAGTACACTAACACCCATAAACTACCTATGTACCCCTAAACCGAGGTCCCCCCACATCGCCGCCACTCGATTAAATTTTTTTAACCCCTAATCTGCCGACCGCCACCTACGTTATACTTATGTACCCCTAATCTGCTGCCCCTAACACCGCCGACCCCTATATTATATTTATTAACCCCTAATCTGCCCCCCACAACGTCGCCTCCACCTGCCTACACTTATTAACCCCTAATCTGCCGAGCGGACCGCACCGCTATTATAATAAAGTTATTAACCCCTAATCCACCTCACTCCCGCCTCAATAACCCTATAATAAATAGTATAAACCCCTAATCTGCCCTCCCTAACATCGCCGACACCTAACTTTAATTATTAACCCCTAATCTGCCGATCGGAGCTCACCGCTACTCTAATAAATTTTTTAACCCCTAAAGCTAATATTAACCCTAACCCTAACACCCCCTTAAGTTAAATATAATTTTATTCTAACGAAATAAATTAACTCTTATTAAATAAATTATTCCTATTTAAATCTAAATACTTACCTGTAAAATAAACCCTAATATAGCTACAATATAAATTATAATTATATTATAGCTATTTTAGGATTAATATTTATTTTACAGGCAACTTTGTATTTATTTTAACCAGGTACAATAGCTATTAAATAGTTAAGAACTATTTAATAGCTAAAATAGTTAAAATAATTACAAAATTACCTGTAAAATAAATCCTAACCTAAGTTACAATTAAACCTAACACTACACTATCAATAAATTAATTAAATACAATACCTACAAATAACTACAATTAAATACAATGAAATAAACTAACTAAAGTACAAAAAATAAAAAAGAACTAAGTTACAAAAAATAAAAAAATATTTACAAACATTAGAAAAATATTACAACAATTTTAAACTAATTACACCTACTCTAAGCCCCCTAATAAAATAACAAAGCCCCCCAAAATAAAAAATGCCTTACCCTATTCTAAATTAAAAAAGTTCAAAGCTCTTTTACCTTACCAGCCCTGAACAGGGCCCTTTGCGGGGCATGCCCCAAAGAATTCAGCTCTTTTGCCTGTAAAAAAACCACATACAATACCCCCCCCCCCAACATTACAACCCACATACCCCTAATCTAACCCAAACCCCCCTTAAATAAACCTAACACTAAGCCCCTGAAGATCTCCCTACCTTGTCTTCACCTCACCAGGTCCCGATCTGTCCAGAAGAGCCTCTGATGTCTTGATCCAAGCCCAAGCGGGGGGCTGAAGAGTGACGTCCATCCTCGGGCTGAAGTCTGGATCCAAGCGGTGGCTGAAGAAATCCATCATCGGCTGAAGTCAGAAGTCCATCATCGGGATGAAGTCTTCTATCAAGCCGCATCTTCAATCTTCTTTCTTCTGGAGCGGAGCGGAGCCATCTTCTTTCCAACCGACGCGGAACATCCTCTTCAACCGATGCCTACTCGCTGAATGATGGTTCCTTTAAATGACGTCATCCAAGATGGCGTCCCTCGAATTCCGATTGGCTGATAGGATTCTATCAGCCAATCGGAATTAAGGTAGGAATATTCTGATTGGCTGATGGAATCAGCCAATCAGAATCAAGTTCAATCCCATTGGCTGATCCAATCAGCCAATCAGATTGAGCTCGCATTCTATTGGCTGATCGGAACAGCCATTGCCCCATGGCTTTTACTGCATCAACATCTCCACTTTTAGCACGTCTGCTGTCTTCAAAACAGCGTAACTTCCAGTGCACTACACAGCCCGAAATTGGGTAAGTATAGAATGGCTCCTGATGTGCATTGGGGCATGAGAATCCTACAGTAATAATAAAGGCTGTACAAAAGATCTGCTACTTTGCAGGGTATATGGAACTGTCTAAAATGTTTTGGGAGACTTCAGTATTCTTGTGTCTTCAACCATCCAGCTATACCATTTTGAATAAAGTAATTTAAAAGGAAGATACCTCCTGTACACACACAAAAAACTAACACAATACAATGTTAATAAAATTGATAAAAAAAACAAACACAGGGGGGGCGTGGCTAGGCAACGGCCACGATAGGTCGCAATATCTGTTGCTCCTAAAGGGATCTGCTCAATCCGCCGATTAATGCAGTAAATCTGCAAAATCTACATTCATTCACCTTATCTTTGACTAGATGAAGGACAGCAGTGCTGAATTAGACTAATTTTGCAGAATTTATGATCTATAGGACCCAGATCTTGCCCGTTGAGTTCCTAGGTGGCGGCCTTATTTCAGGACTTCGACATCCCCCCTGTAAACTGGGGTATAACAGTCAGTGGTCGACTGTTTCCTATCTTCAACAAAGGGAACCATCTTTCAAGATACCTTGTATATATGTAGGCCTATCTGGGAAATGGAGCCATATAAGGACTGGTTGAAAAAGAGTAAAAATAACGGAAAAGAAAATGGAGGCTCTAGACAAATGGGAAAGGACTGTGACGCAGCTCATAGGGGAACATTATCGGAACTTTGAGACTGAACTACACAGACTGTTCATGAGCCCGGCATTAACAAGGGTCTCCCCAAGTGTAAATAGTGAAAGAACTGCACCTCCTGGGATGAGGAAGGAAGAAATCACAAGCTCATGTAGAAATAAAGTCTCCCAGCGGCAGTACATAACATCTATTGAAGCTCGACCTGACAAAGTAATAAAAAAGGAAGAGGCTGAGGACCAGAGTCAGAGCTGCTCTACATCCACACTGTTTGACAAATGTAATCTATTACCCCTTAATTGTCCGTCCACAGCCAGGTCCGGAACCGGAGGTGAGATGGGCAGGGACTCCCTGACTGCCCATGAGAATCTGGGCCATGCGGCAGCAAGACGCTCACAGGCAGTAAATGCACAGAGTGCGCGCCCCTTCTATTCGATGCCTTACATCATCGCGAGCCCTTCACAGGGCTCAGAGACCCGGAGAGGGGCCCGTTTGAAACGCACACCGATTGATAGTCCCAGCCTACTAGCTTACACTCCTCAGCCCACAGTGGTGACAGAAGCTGGAGCAGATGCAGTAAAACAAGTGCGGGCTCAAATTAAACTTACATCTACAATATATAACTACCATAGCCTGTTTCTTCATAACCGACCACCCATCATTGTCACCGGAGTTAGAGAGGGGAAAGGTGGAGAGCTCTCAACAACCCAAGACACTCAGGGTGACACAGCAGCGAGACACTTGCAAGCGATGGGTGAGTGGAGCTGGGGCTCTTTGTGCTCAGGACTATACAACAATCTGGGCCCTCCACAAGTCACCCGACATGGAATAGGTTAAGGGGGTCTGAAGCTTTAAAACCCTGCATGTGAGACTTATTTTTGAGACTGCTGAGGGGTATATATTCTGAGGAGTCCCTCTAGCTGCTGCAAGACTATACTATTAGACCAACTCTCAGTGCATGGTAAAACAAAAAACAAAACAAAAATAAAAACAGAAAAAAATTAAACAAAATGAAAACTGTTATATACAAGTTCATTTTACTGCAGAGCTATAGCTGGTTTATAAATCTATCTCAATTGCCCCACTTTACTCTTTGGGCCAGCGAATTACTGTATTTATTTATTGGCTACAGTGGATTTAATATTTGTTCAAAAATTGTTATATCATTTTTGGGTTTATATGTCATAGTTAACCTGTTCTGTTGGCACTTGTTATAGTCATGCTATTCATTTATTACCATAACACAGGTATACCCTTTAGGTAGAAATGGCAACTCACTAGTGTGACAATCCCAAATTTCACACTGTAAATGTAAATGCTAAAAAAACAGATATGTGAGTGCGCTCAAAGGCTATACCAAATAATTACTTAAGATAGTCTAATGAGTATCAAACTAAAAACTATAAACTAAAAACTAAAAACCAAAATAATCGTCTCTGATTAGCATATATATATAACTAATTTATTATGAGTCTAATATAGTACATTAAAAAACATACAGTACATATGATCGATAAGGTGCACCTTATATGATTACAAATAAAAAACATCTGATGATACATATAGTTAAAATTGCATTTGCAAAAAGGTGTTTATCTTGCGATAATGTGTAATTTAATGGAGATGCTGCTGGTGCTCTGATCAAAATTACGGACTGGGTTTGAAAGAACACCGGTAATCCGACTGCTGGATTGGCTATTTGGGCAGACACGTGACGAGAACACGTCAGAGGATTGCCAACGGCTGCCTGAACACCAACTGCACGCTGCAGGATAGCAGGTCGGAGAAAGCGGTTAGAAGGATATACGCTTTCGGATTCTGGTGAGTAAACCCCTCCGGTCCCTCCGATCATTTCAGTTCCAGTGAAAACACTTAGACGCCAACACCTGCACAAATTGAAGTGATTCAATCCAAAACCCTAAAGGGAAGCCGAACTGTATTATTTACAATAAAGGAACAGTGGTGCTGACTACGGTCACTATTATTTTGGAGACTAACATAAGTGTATGTCCATTTGAACTAACAATTTTTAGCAGCATCTCCATTAAATTGCACATTATCGCAAGATAAACACCTTTTTGCAAATGCAATTTTAACTATATGTATCATCAGATTGTTTTTTATTTGTAATCATATAAGGTGCACCTTATCGATCATATGTACTGTATGTTTTTTAATGTACTATATTAGACTCATAATAAATTAGTTATATATATATATATATATATGCTAATCAGAGACGATTATTTTGGTTTTTAGTTTATAGTTTTTAGTTTGATACTCATTAGACTATCTTATAAGTAATTATTTGGTAGAGCCTTTGAGCGCACTCACATATCTGTTTTTTTGGTGCTCTGACAAAATGCAGAAAGACATTTGGCAGAAGGACATTTGGCAGACGGACATTTGGCCGACAGACATTTGGCTGACAGACAGAAAGCTAAAGAATGTTCCGATTTCGGCCGAGGGCAGATACGTTCCAGAGTGCTCTGTTCTAATCACAGCCTCGGGCGCCGCAACTGCCTCTGGGAACCTTACCATGGGTCCTAGGCCGCACATTTTGTAATTCTCTGTCTGGGAAACTATCTATCTATCAAATCTATCTATTTATCTATCAAATATATCTATCTATCATATCTATCAAATGTATCTATTGCATCTATTGATCTATCTATCTAATCTATGTATCTATCTATCAAATCTATCTATCTCGTGGCCGGACTGTTATGTAACAGCCACTTGTGTTTCGGCCAAATGTCCGTCGGCCAAATGTCCGTCGGCCAAATGTCCGTCGGCCAAGTGTCCGTCGGCCAAGTGTCCGTCGGCCAAAAGTCCGGCCACGGTTTTTTTAGCATTCATTTATTACCAGCTTGATATGTTAGGTCTGACATACTGAAGTGTTATAGTACTGCAAGAAAATCCATGAATTAGGGAGATGTGCCCAATGCATTTTTCTCACAAGATAAATCTGGCTGAGTATATTAACTATTCCCATAGCATTACCTGCTACACAGGCCCATTATATAAATGGTTGTCCCCTCAGGAGGGGGACTGAGGGGATTATACACCTGACTGGTGATTAACAAAGAAAATGCCTGAGACTCCATTGATGGTTACAGTTTATTTTCACTTCTATGAATAAAGGCTTTGTTTACTGTCAAATTAGTTTTCCCAAGGGCAGTAAATATGCCTCTGCCTAATATCTTCCTGGGAGGCACTTATGTCTCACAGTCTTAATTGTAACTTAGACAAGTGGGAATCTTTTGGATTGTTCATAGGTTGACCTGTTATACCTAGTACATGTGGTGAGATCTCTTCCTGTCCCCATAGGTGTTAGATGTAGTCAAGCGCTGGTTTTATAATTAAAGCCTTAACTATATAAAAAGACAAATTTTACTTTACCAGCTTTATATATCTGTATATAATTCTTATAGGTGTTAAATTTGAACATACTAGTTGAATTTTTATTCCTGTTATACCTCTATCTCCTTAACATTGGGTAATATTACCAACTACCCACTGTTGATGTGCTATCTGCGGCCGAGGTGGCATGTCTTTTAGTTTACTAATGGAGATAGATATCTATCCATGGACACATGTATATAATACATGGCGCACCCTATGGCTCTAACTCCCTAAAGCTTGAATGTATAACTCTTGATTTACGGCAGTCTTAGATCTAGATAGTTTAATTTATACATCTATTTAGGGAGATCTTATCTCACACTCCTCATACCATTCTATTGCATTTTACAGAGTTATTATAATATGGCGCCTACTACAATTAAATACTTTATCAAGGGCAATAATGATGGTTCCCCGCATCAAAATATAGTCCAACACTATTTTATTCTTTACGTCCCTAAGTTTTTAAACGTACGCTCAACCATACATAAGTATAGATAATCCCCTCCCCTAAAATAAAGAAAAAATAAGATTCACAAATTGGGACCCAGGAGTGGTCTTTTACAGTTTCTAACCGCCTTCTTAATCTCAAAGTACTCCCTATAATATTGAGAGGTCCAATAGAGACCTCAAAGTTCATTTAGAAGGCGTATTGATTGATAGGCATAATCTGCATATTTTGATTATGTAAATGTCTTGTAATTTTATTTTTCTTGTCTTAATTTGCGTATGGACTGAATGTTGTGAAATCACCTCTTTGTTTACTCTGCTTTGACATTTCTGCATTGTATGCCTTTAAATGAATCTTAATTTAAAAAAAAGTAAAAAAGAACAAAAAACAAAAAAACAAAAAAACAAACACAGCTTTAGATGTAGACTTAAAAAAAATTATTGATCCACAGTTGTTTATGAAAGGGATATTCTAACACAAGATTTAAACACTCTAATTCTTGTTATTGTTTTTTATACTTTCTTTTTCATTTTCAATTGATACTAACTCTGGTCTAGTTTCCATTGTAATTTTAAACGGTGTAAACAACAATCATCTATTCAAGTCTATTGAGATGTTTTATGTTACCACCAGTTTACAACAGCAATGGAAACTAGGCCTATGGGTTCTATGTACTAAGCATGCTGGGCAGGCTTGCTCATTCAAGATTGTTTACTATACTGTAGTGTAAGAAGCAGACAAGCCTGAGGTAGCTCAGATAAATTACTGGAACATGGGCTCCTTGGTAACCCTGTCCTTTTGCCAGATGGTACATAGGCCCCAATGTCTATAACCACTTCAAAGGGGCTAGAAACATGATTAAAGTCCTGTTCCTGAGCAGAATTTGTATCTTCTTTATGAGCTACAATTTGTACACATAGTAAACAGTTGCATTTTATTTAATTGACTTCTATGGGGGAATACGTGAACGTGCACCGTGATATTCTAACTTCGGCCTTTTGCACTTGTAGAGTGAAAGCAGTTTACTTTCAACTCATAATACAAGAGGAACCATACTCTCACAAAAAGCTTACTTCTAGCGCAGTTAACGCTTAAACAGGAGCTTTAATTAGCGCTTAACTTTAATCTGGCCCAATATGAATACATTGAAAATGTTATATTATATAAATAATTTTACATTGAAAACTCCATATACTTCATTGCAATTATACATTTAAATTATCATTTTGAATTAGATTAATAATTTATATAAAAAAGAGAGTGCAGTCGCACATTAAGAGGCACCAAAGGGCTGTAAAATAAAAAAAACAGCTTTATTTAGATAAAAATAGAAAAGTACATAGTCGTAGTCATCCTGACTAGTTTCGCGCCACAACAAGCACTTAATCATAGGATACTATACACTGTGCAGACTCCATATTTAAAGGAAAATCACCAGCCCGCAATCAAGCAACAATTTAAAAAAACATTAAAGATAATAAATACATAAACAGTATAAATGTCAAATTACTATGAATGATGAAGAAAACACAGGTATACAGAAGATGATGTTACATAAAGCTTCATTCCAAAAAAGCATTAATTAATGATTGATGGATAAGAATGGCAATGCTCATGATACCAAATTAAAGAGATATTTACCATTAAACGCATACATATAAAGTTAAATATATTTAAAAAAATATATATAATAATCATAATATATACACAAAGATTACCGTATATGCATACATACAATAATGCAATTCCAGATATAAGGCTGAATCAAACAAATTAATATGCCAACTTTAGCAATTGTATGTGCACATAAAAAGGTAAGTAATCAAAAATTGCCATAATAATGAAAAAGCAAAAAAGCAAAACAACATAATAACATATACAAACATGAATATGATGAAAAGGAAAAGAAAGACTATTCTATAAAATAACTCATATCCCACTCTTTGTTGATTCCTAAAGGAGGTATAGCCTATAAATCCAATATAATTCTTGCTTCTGTAACAATTTATATCTGTCACCAACTCTTAGTGGAGGCATCACCCTATCAATTACCTTTACCTTCATGTTAAACACATTGGTCATATGGAATAAATGATAATGCCTAGCCACTGCGGACTCTTTGACAAATTCCTTGGTATCCCTAATATGTTCTCTTACTCGAGATCTCAATTCTCTGGAGGTCTGACCTACATATTGAAGGGAACAAATCTTGTACTCTAAAAGATAAACTACAAATGAGCTTCTACAATTTGCATACGATTTACTAGCAAACTCCTCATTGGTGACTTTACTTTTGAAACCATTACCAACTTGTAAAACCCCATATATAATGCATGTACCATTCCCACATCTGTACGTGCCTTTCCTTTTTATCCATTGAATGTGTGTTTGGATTAATAATTTATAACAATGTTTAATATATGAACTGAGCATGCTCAAGAACTTTTAAGTTTGAAAAAAAGATGTGCTAGACTTCCTGTACCATAATCTGGTTGCTTTGTTATTTATCTGTTCTGCCTTGTTCTTCTTCAGTCAAGTGAGTATTTTTCTACTCATTTCACTTGTCTTTTTCTTTGTATGTTTGATCACTTGACTTCTAACAAATGTTTTTTATTTGCAAAGAGAGAGAGAGAATGTATGTCTTCAACCAAAATATACTGAGATACAAACAAGGGTGACACAGGCCCTTTGTAATTTCCCTAGACACATAAAAAAACAATGAAATGGACTGCACTCTTAAACTGGACTGGGAACACATCACATGAGCCTGCAAAACTCACAGCCCTGGGTGCTCAGCAGCAATCATAAACAGCTGTACAGCTTCCAGAGACTCAGATAGTTAACCCCATGCAAGACTGGCTAAAAAGGTTTGAGGTCGAGGGAGGGAGAAACCTTGACCTAGGCCAAATGCTATAACTAACTTTGCATGTGTTGCCTTAATAATTTTAATTTTTAATTCCACCCATTCTTGTCTGGTGTTAACTGGCTGAGTCCCTCAAAGCTGTGCAGATGTCTGTTAGTGCTATTGAGCGCATCCAGGGCTTTGAGTTTTGCAGGGTCATGAAGTGTGTACCCAGTCCAGTTTGAGAGTGCAGCATATTTCATTGTTTTGTTTGTGTCCAGGGAAATTACAAAGGGCTTCTGCAGCTTTGTATGAGTGCTGGGGAGCACCCTTGGATGTGAGTTGTGCAGGGTCATGGGATGTGTACCCAACCCAGTTTGAGAGTGTTGTCATTTCCGTGTTTTGTATTTGTCTAGGGAAATTTCAAAGGGCCTGTTTGTATATCAGTGTGTTTAGTTGAATGCTTGCATTGTGCGGCTGTAGGTTAGGGACACAGGAAGACCTTGACGTGGTCCTGGGTCTCTCACCATTTGGCAAAATGCTGTAACTAACTCTTCAATTTTTCTTTTAATCTAGCTGTGTGCTTGCAAGAGAGTGGCAGATATTCCATGTTTTTTGGTGAATAATTTCGGTTTGTAATTTTCCCAGGGGCTTTGCACCCAGGCTTGACTAGGGTTAGCTGAAAGCTGTTAAGCTGTCTGTGAGTGATGGTGAGCACCCAGGTCTGTGAGATTTGCAAGGTCATTAAATGTGCACCCAGTCCTGGTTGACAGTGCAGTCCATTTATGTGTCTTGTATGCATCAAGGGAAATTAAAAAAATAAATAAACAAAAACATCCTTTTTCTTGTTTGTATCTCAGTGTATTTGGATGAAGTCATGCATAGTGTGGCTGTAAGTTAAGGACCTAAGTAGGAAGTTACCTTAAAATGGTGCGCTGGGCTTATCACAATTTGGCCAAATGCTTTAACTAACTCTTCCATTTTTCTTTTAATCTAGCTGCATGCTTGCAAGAGAGTGCCAGACTTTCTATTTCTTGTGTTAATTATTTTGGGTTGTAATTTTCCCTATGGGTTTTGCACCAAGGCTTTTCTTCAGTACATTTCTGTGTTTTGTATGTGTGGCTTGTGTCACCCTTGTATCTCAGTGTGTTTAGTTGAAAGCATTCATTGTGTGGCTGTAGTTTAGGGACTCAGGTAGGAAGAGCCCCTCTTGTGGTCCTGGGCCTATCACAATTTGCTCAAATAGAAACATAGATATTGACAGCAGATAAGAGCCATAGGCCCAGCAAGTCTGCCCGACCTTACCTAACAGTATAAACTTATCTACTTTGTAGGATAGCCTTATGCTTGTCCCATTCATTTTTAAAGTCCCCCACAGTGTTTGTTGCTACTACCTCTTGAGGAAGTTTATTCCATAAATCAATCACTCTTTCTGTAAAGAAGTGCTTCCTCAAATTACTCCTGAATCTACTATCCTTTAGCTTGAGATCATGACCCCTTTTTCTTGAATTTTCCATTTTATGTAAAATACCCACAGCCTCAGTTTTACTAAACCCTTTAATGTACTTGAAAGTTGCTATCATATCACCTCTTTCCCTTCTCTCCTCTAAGCTATACATATTTAGGTCATTGAGCCTATCCTGGTAAGTTTTATTTTTTAGACCAATGCTGTAACTAACTTTTCCATTTTGCTTTTAATCTAGCTGTACACTTGCAAGAGAGTGCTAGACGTTCTATATGTTGTATAGACAGACAGATAGATAGATAGATAGATAGATAGATAGATAGATAGATAGATAGATAAATAGGAATCATAAAAGAACATTTTTGAGTTTAATGACCCTTAATTCCCTTCAGCATTAATATTTTTATTAGAGAATGCATGGGACATTTTATATACTTTTTAGCTGACCGTTTAATAAATATGTTATATAAATTAAGATTTGATAATAACATGCAAACTAAAAGGGCAAAATCAAATATTTGTTTTACCTACTTAAAATATTATTTTAGTTGACTTTAATTAATCAACTGAGACACATAACCCCCTTGAGTATCAATAGATAACCAATAAATTGAAAAAAAAAGTCATGCAAATACTCATATCATTGTTCGTTTTGTGTGGCTGAATATTTCCAAAACAATGCATGGTAATCTATTTTATACAATTACATTATTCTATGAAAGTGATTGTATTTTATTAATTTTTACATAACTACAGAAATATACTACTACAGGCAATTGCTGTAATTATTTTTTTTTCATCTAGTCATATTTATTGTATTTAGCTTTGCTAATATATGTTGCAAACACTAAGAGCCAGATTAGATTCATGAAAGCAATATTTGGGCTCCTCTGTGTAATGCCAGTGCAAGCTAATGTGTGCTGCTATTACAAGTTTACAGCAATGTGAACGTGACTTTGCGTTCGCATTTCTGGGAAGCATTGCGCTTATGAGAGTGTGCTTCCATAGGCTCCTATGGAAGCCTCATTCTGATTCCGAGATGGCAGCAAAACTTTAGCGCACCAAAGGGGGTAAGTAGTGCAGCTATGGTAGCAAATATATATATATATAATTATGTGCATAGATAATAAACAAGAAAATTGTTTCCTCTTTGTCTCAATGCCCCATACACATATTAACTCATAAATATATATGTACAGTATATAAGCATATACATATATATGTACAGGGAACACACAGTTCCCATAGACCGCAATGTAAAAGCACTTTTCAGTGCCATTTTTTTCTAACACCCCACACCCGCAAACTTTAGCCCCAAAATACTGCCTAGTGCAGTTATTTTATAAAAAAAAAAAGATGCCGCTATATTTATTTTTTAATAAAATATACTAGACTGTATTTTGGGGCACATTTATACATTTAACCAGATATCTGATCTCTAGTTAATTTTCTAAGTGCTAATTTCTACCGCAAGCTCGTGGTAGCAATAAGTAGCCACTTATAATTACTGATTAATTATCGTGCACCCACAAACGGGCAAATTTGCCTGTTTGCGGGCGTGATTATTTAGCAATTCCCTTGTAATCTAGCCCTAACTATAGTGATGAACAATTTCTGAAACAAATGCAATTATATCATAATTTAAGAATATGCATTTGATTTGTCCAGCTATTTATAATTCAGAACCATCTTTTAATTTCCAGTATAAAAAACCCCCAAAAGAAATATTACAATGTTTATATTACATGTTTTCCGGTAAATTCAAGGAATGCAAAAAATTACAGTTTATGGAAAGAGAGGAGTTCTTGTAATTGGATCAAAGGATATTTTTGTGATTTTCATTTATGCTTTTGCTAATATTTATAGTAAAATAAATATCTATGACTTTCTAATTATTAAAGTTTCAGTAAGAAAGGTTGCAAGTTTAAAATATACTTTTGGACCATTTTCATGTATAACCACCTCTTATATATTGTGTTTTTTTCTAATTAATGATGGATTACAGAGAATTAAAACAGTTGTATGGGGAAAAAAAACCCTGATGATAGAACAGGCTTTATCAAAATTTATTTTGATATAAAGAAAAAAGAATGTTTAAATATTTAATGTTTGCCTATTTTACAATAAATCAAATATATCTGGAGATTCCTTTTTAATCACTCTCCTTTTTTAGGTGGTTAGTTAATATATAATCTCAGGGCTTTTACTGATATTATAGAAAAAATATTGAAAAGTAATTAAAATTAGACATGTGCGATTCGGTTCGGTCCGAATCAAAATTCGGATGAATTTTGTTGAATTCGGAATTTGGATCGATTCGAATTTCCAAATTGCGGCAGTGCCGAATCTACCAAATAAATCTGAATCGATTCGAATTTATTCGGATGGATTCGGATGGCCATGTATTACACTAGTATTGTACAGTATACTAGTGTAATACACAGCACATCCCACTTAACAGTGCCGAAATTTCAAAAATCCGAATCAATTAGAACCGAATCGAACCGAACCGAATTTCACACGAATCCGAAAGAATCCGAATGAATCCGAAACAAATTAATTTGATTTCTTCCGAATTCGAATCGATCCGAACAAAAAATTCGAATTGCTCCGAATTGATCCGAACCAAATTTTTCGCGGCTGCACATGTCTAATTAAAATAGAATTTTATATTAATAACGTTGATAATAAATGATGTATTCAGTGCTTATCTGGATTCTATACAACTCAAATACTTTTTAAAACCACACTTCTTTCAAGGATACTTTGCTTTCAAACGGAGCATAAAATTAAATAAAATCCCATATTACATTTTTAATTGTAACTAAAATATGGTTGCTTTTTTTACATTTTTATTTATAAAATATTTTACCAGGAAGGATACAATGCTTTTTTTACATGATGTTGTTCTGTTTCAGCATGGTTTAGTTCTAGGGCTCCATTTATTAGGCTGCAAGGGCAGCTTCGGAGACCCATCTGCAGTCTTAAGATTTTTGCTACTTAACTTCTTCGCTACATTTAGTGCAGAGTATTTCAATCATCCGATCTAATCATGATAATTGATAGCCAATGCTCACACAAGATTGGCCATGCACGAGCATGGGGGCACTGCTCAAGCATCGGGGCGTGCAATATTAAATGCAGGCAGCAGGTGCTGCACACTCGCTGTGAGGCCGGGCGTGCAAGATTCATTATAGTAAACCTTGTCTGCCCGGCACATGATAAATGGAGCCCTTAGACACAAGCTCACTTTTGTAATAAAAAATACAAATAAATATTATCATATTTTTTATAAATACAATTATACTCTAAAATCTACAAATATATGAAATGAAAACTATTCTGTATTATAAAACAAATAATCTTTTGAATTACTTTTCTTAAGGGTAGGGAACTGTAACATATCATATTACATAATCAAACTTTAAAATTTAAAAAAACTTTCCTATTTATTAATATTATCAAATTTACTTTTTCACTTGGTATGATTTGTTGAAAAGCATGTAGGTATTTTTAATGAGTTACAAAATAATTGTACCATAGACAAACAAAGAAAAAGTGTGCCGGACCCTGTATTTATAATTAAAATAGCACCTTTTTAGCCAAAAAAATGTATATAAAGTAATGTAAAACTCTCATATCCACATGCATATCAATGAGTTACCAGTCATGCAAACACACACACAAAGTTAAATTAAAAACACTTGACCAGAGCTAGGCTATACAGCCAATGATTTGTGCCAATATAATTCTCTTGGGAGATATGGAGTATTTAAATATCACAGCGATTTGCTAAATTCAAAATATGCTAGGCTCCTACAATCCAGGAGCTCAAATTATAGTTAGCATTAACTAAGCAAATAACGCTGGAATACCCAATCTCCGCTTCCCATTATAATTTCACCAAAATATCGAGGCACAAGGAAAATATTAGCTAGCTTGGCAGATTAAAAGGAGAGACACGTCTCTCATGCTGATCCCCTAACGTGCATTCACTTAACGCTTCTTCAGAGGGGATGGACGTTGCCGAGATCAAGGCATATCATACAATATACAAGACCCTCCCCTAATAGTCATTGGCAGCTGTATTGTGATGCTGTACAGCGAAAGGTAAAAAAATAAGTCCATCATTTTCCATGGTCCTATCGTATAGCGTAGTACACGTGGGGTATTAAAATCGTGTCATATAAATAATGTGCACAATCAGCATACATGTTTATTTCTTAGTGCAAGCTGATTGGCAGATCATTGTTTACACTTCCTTTGAGCTACACATGGATACTGTAGTTAAACGGTAACTATGTATCAGATAGGCAAAGCTGAGATATCGAAAACATGCTTTTTAGGACTACGATAGTACGATGGTCAGTCTACGATGGTATGATGGTCAGGTATCTTACATATGCGCCATGTAATACAATTAATTTGCAATTCTAACTGCACCACACTTTTGAACCAATCACAGTTTTTTATAAACACACACATCAACCATAATTCAGTGCAATATTTATTTCATCACAAATACAATTATCATCCATATTACTAGCCAATGAGAATTTATATCACATTTTACTAATTGCACAACAAAACATATATACATTGGAACACTTCCTTAAATGCCATTAGTCTTGAAAAATATTGCCATGGTGACAAGAAATTGAAGTGCTTGTGGCCTTAGAGCCATTGAGGCCGAATGATCAAGCCGTCAACTATGCTGCATTCGCAGGCACCAATACGCTCGCCTAACATTGCCTAACATTGCGGCCCCGGACCTGAATACACTCTCCTTATTTATAAGAAAAGCTGTCAAAAAGCTGCGCACCAAGTATGGAACGATGAGCAGCGGACTGTTGTTAACTAAGAGTCATCGATCTCGCTGCTATTAGGCTTTTTCCCAACTTTATTTATACCCTGTCACTAAACACTGCCACTATACTAAAAAGTTTAACCCCTATCCCGGCACTCCCGGAGCCCATCGCAACTCTAATAAAGTTATTAACCCCTATTATTAACCCCTATCCCTCAGCTCCCGGAGCCCACTGCAACTCTAATAAAGTTATTAACATCTATCCCTCCGGTCCTGGAGCCCACCGCAACTCTAATCAAGTTATTAATCCCTATCCCTCTGCTCCCGGAGCCCACAGCAACTCTAATAAAGTTATTAACCCCTATCCCGCAGCTCTCAGACCCCTCCACAGCTAAATAAATTTATTAACCTCTAAACCCCTGGCCTCCCACTTCACTAAAACTTACTAAACCTATTAACCCCTAAACCGCCAGCCCCCCACATTGCCATAAACTAAATTAAGCTATTAACACCTAAACCTAACAACCAGCTAACTTTACAATAAATATCAACTCATCCCTATCTTATAATAAATTTAAACTTACCTTTAGAATTAAAATAAACTATATTAAACTACTAATTAACCTACCCTAACTATTATCCTACAATTACATTAAACTATATTAAACTAATAATTAACCTACCCTTACTATTATACTAAAATTACATTAAACTATATTAAACTATTCATTAACCTACCCTAACTATTTTACTAAAATTACATTAAACTAAAAATTAAATTAACTATATTACATATTTAAAAACCTAACCCTACTCAAGTTATTTAAATCTACTATTAAAAATTACTAAGTTACAAAAAAATAACAACTAAGTTACACAAAATAAAAAACACTAAGTTACACAAAATAAAAAACACTAAGTTACACAAAATAAAAAAATAAATGATCAAATTTTTAAACTAATTACACCTAATCTAATAGCCCTATCAAAATAAACCCCCCCAAAATAAAAAAACCCTATCCTACAATAAACTATCAATGGCCCTTAAAAGTGCCTTTTGCGGGGCATTGCCCCAAATAAATAAACTCTTTTACCTGTAAAATAAAATACAAACACCACCCCAACAGTAAAACCCATCACCCACACAACCAAACCCCCCAAATAAAAACCTAAGCTCCCCATTGCTCTGAAATAGGGTATTTGTATGGGTATTGCCCTTAAAAGGGCATTTAGCTGTTTTTAAGCCCAAAGTCCCTAACCTAAAATTAAAACCCACCCAATAAACCCTTAAAAAAACCTAACACTAACCCCCGAAGATCCACTTACAGTTTTTGAAGACCGGACATCCATCCTCATCCAAGCGGCAGAAGTCCTCAACGAAGCCGGCTGAAGTCTTCATCCAAGCAGACAGAAGTCATCATCCAAGCCGGCAGAAGTCTTCATCCAGATGGCATTTTCTATCTTCATCCATCTGGCACGGAGTGGCTCTATCTTCAAGACATCCGGCGTGGAGCGTCCTCTTCTTCCGACGTCTCTTGAAGAATGAAGTTTCCTTTAAATGACGTCATCCAAGATGGCGTCTCTTACATTCCGATTGGCTGATAGAATTCTATCAGCCAATCGGAATTAAAGGGAAAAAATCCTATTGGCTGTTGCAATCAGCCAATAGGATTGAGCTTTCATCCTATTGGCTTACCAATCAGCCAATAGGATTGAGCTTGCATTATATTGGCTATTCCAATCAGCCAATAGAATGCAAGCTCAATCCTATTGGATGATGATCTTGGATGACATCATTTAAAGGAAACTTCATTATTCAGGGGTTAGTGTTAGGTTTTTTTAAGGGTTTATTGGGTGGGTTTTAATTTTAGGTTAGGGACTTTGGATTGAAAAAGAGCTAAATGCCCTTTTAAGTGAAATGCCCATTCAAATGCCCTTTTCAGGGCAATGGGGAGCTTAGGTTTTTTAGATAGGTTTTTATTTGGGGGGTTTGGTTGTGTGGGTGGTGGGTTTTACTGTTGATGGGGGTGTTTGTATTTGTTTTTTACAGGTAAAAGAGCTGATTTCTTTGGGGCAATGCCTCGCAAAAGGCCCTTTTAAGGGCCATTGGTAGTTTATTGTAGGCTAGGGTTTTTTTTATTTTGGGGGGGAGTTTTTTATTTTGATAGGGCTATTAGATTAGGTGTAATTAGTTTAAATATTTGATAATTTATTTTTTATTTTGTGTAACTTAGTGTTTTTTTATTTTGTGTAACAGTGTTTTTTATTTTGTGTAACTTAGTTGTTATTTTTTGAAACTTAGTAATTCTTTATAGTAGATTTAAATAACTTGCGTAGGGCTAGGGTTTTAAATATGTAATATAGTTAATTTAATTGTTAGTTTAATGTAGTTTTAATATAATAGTTAGGGTAGGTTAATTAGTAGTTTAATATAGTTTAATTTAATTCTAAAGGTAAGTTTAAATTTATTATAAGATAGGGATGAGTTAATATTTAATGTAAAGTTAGCGGGTTGTTAGGTTTAGGGGTTAATAGCTTAATTTAGTTTATGGCGATGTGGGGGGCTGGCAGTTTAGGGGTTAATAGGTTTAGTAAGTGGTAGTGACGTGGGAGGCCAGGGGTTTAGGGGTTAATACATTTATTTAGTTGCGGCAGGGTCCAGGAGCGGAGGGATAGGGGTTAATAACTGTATTAGAGTTGCGGTGGGCTCAGAGAGTGGAGGGATAGGGGTTAATACATTTATTTAGGTTGCGGCGGGGTCCGGGGGTACTTTGTAATTTTTTTAGGTAAAAAGAGCTGATTGCTTCAGGGCAATGCTCTATATTGTTTAAAAAATTATATTTACACAGATGAAAACATATCTGAGCAAAAAGAAATAACAAAGGATGAAGGTATACACATTATTAAAGGGACATTAAACACTAAACAAATTCAAGATAGAATGAACCATTGAAGGAAAAGATTAGTCTGAGAATAACATGTAGATGTATCTTTTAAAGTTTCATTAGTTTTTTAAATATTGACAAAATAAGTGTAAAGTATAGTGTCTATAAAACAATGGGAGCTGCCATGTTGTAACTTAGGTTACCTTCTCTGCTGTGGCCAATTAGGGACAGTTATACATAGGTCACTACAGTGTGCAGCCAATAGCTCTGGGTATATAACATTGTTATGTACTTTCATTTCTAACAGAAACTGAAATGCTCAAAATTTCAGTATGGAATTACAGGAAAAAGAGAGAAAATAAATAATGAAAGTATATTGCAGAGTTGTTTTAATATATACAATTTATCATTTTATATTACCATCTCAAAGTGTTTAAGGTTCCTTTAAATATTAACAATTATAATATACTACCTATGAACTACTTACTATTAAAGGGACATAAAACAGTATGAGATAACATCAGACTGATATGCTACAGGAAAGTTCTTCTCTGTGAAAGGCACATATTTGGCAAAAATAGGCTGCTTCTAGGGTGGCAACTAGCCATAGAACAAGTTATTATGCTATTGTCTGTTCCCAGGTTGAGCGCTTCTCTCTTTTTATTTATGTAAATTATGACTCATAGGGAAGTGGGGGGGGGGCCTTCTTAGATTCTTGCACCTGGGCCCTGTGGCTTCTAGTTACGCCTCTGCAAATTATGACTCTTAGGGAAGTGGGGGGGGGGGGGCCTTCTTAGATTCTTGCACCTGGGCCCTGTGGCTTCTAGTTACACCTAAATTATGACTCTTAGGGAAGTCTCCCTAAGTGTGATGCGGGAATCCAGACATGGACCCGTTACTCAGTGTGCCTAAAGGGATATGGCTGCACCTCACTGATGAGGCCCACACTAGGCCATAGAGGCAAAAAGAGGCTGCTTCTAGGGTGGCAGTTAGCCATAGAACAAGCTAGTATGCTATTGTTCGTTCCCAGGTTGAGCGCTTCTCTCTTTTTAAGTATGAAATAACATGTTTTTTAAATAATTTTTTTGCATAAGTAATTATCCTCATGTGCACACTTCGTTACTTGACACTACAAGGTTTGGAGAAGGACACTGATAAGGGGGTGGTTCAGGCTTCACATAGCAAAATTAAAGTGTAAGTAATTTTGCAGATTTTTGGAAATTTTATTAAGATACTTCTAAGCTGTTTTTTTACAGTTTTTTTTACACACTGTTTTACCTTAGTTGACCCTTTTATAAAATGCACATATCTTTAAAGGTTTTTTGGCATTTTAACTATTTAGAAATGTAACCTAATAACTATAAACTAATATTAACTATTAACAAATCTTACCTAATAACTATTTAAGTGTCAGGGAACCCCAAATGTTTCTTTCATGATTTGCATAAAACATACATTTTTATACAACTTTCCAATTCACTAACAGCACTGCACTACTGACAGCCAGCTGAACACATCTAGTTAGCCAATCACAAGAGACAAATGTTTGCAGGCACAATTAGCAGTTGGCTCCCACTAGTGTAAGATATGTGCATATTCTTTTTCCACAAGGGATACCAAGAGAACAAAGCAAATTTGAAAATAAAAATGAATTTAAAAGTGTCTTAAAATTACATGCTCTCTCTGAATCTTGCAAGTTAATTTGTTACTTTCCTATCCCTTTAACTATTTCTTATTATCTAAGGACTACTTACTTTTAACTCTTAACTATTTACTGATATATATGAACTACTACCTAATCTATACTACCTATATCCTTTTACTAACAAATAAGTTAGGTTTATTTTCCATGACTGGATCGCCACTGCCATCAAATCACACTATAGATTGTTTGTTTGTTATTGCCAAAGCATTGTAGAGGCTGAAAGGACCCCATCTCCACTCTCTGGGGAATTCAATCATCAATCCATGAGTTTCATTTGGGGTGGATGCCAGATGATTGGTGGAGACAACCACAGATCCTCCGGCATCGACCCCAAGTGAAACTTGTGGATTGACGCTTCCCCTCCCTTGAACCCCCCTGGTGGAGGCAACAAAGAGAGCGTAGATGTAAGAATTTTCAGCTTTTACTGTACTTTAAAAATAATGAAACATAACTCTATTGCTCCAGGGTGATAGTCCATTAATGGAAAAGTGCCCCAACTTATTTCTAAATGCATGCTACTTATTTGTAAAACAACTATGCATGAAGTTATTAATAACTGTTTCATAGAAAATCTGAACTGCAATGTATAATAAGGAGAAATATTCTTTCCAAACTCCATAAATTTATAATTTCAGATAATCCTTCAGATTTAACTTTATTTTAGAAATTGTACAAATTCATTGATGAAGAGCGACCTTTTGATAAGGCACAAGTAATTTTAAAGACTAATAACATTTGCCGATGTTGTAAAAAAGGATGAGATCCTGGATGTTCAAGCATAGCTTACAAACAGAAAACTAAACCTAATATAACTAGTTTAACCCTTTGAGTGCTAAGCACTTTCCCACCTGGGTGCTAAGATTTTTTAATGTTTTTTTTATTTTTTTTAACAATTTATTTTTTTACTTTTTTTTTATTTTTATCAGACCCACAAGACTTACACTGTTGGAAATGTTAGGCGATTGTCTTTCCAATGGTGGGTCTTGGGGGTCTGTAGCCTGCAGATACAGGCTTCTAAGCAGCATGCCCCTTGCTCCTATACTTAACATTGTTAAGTATAAATAAAGTTGCGCGGTGACATCATCAGGTTATTGCACGTGACATCACCACGCAAAACGGGAAGCCCCGGCGATGCCTGTCACTCTACAGGCACGATCGCCGGGGTAGGAGCGGGTGGGAGCCCCCAGATCTCCCTCAAGTTGGGAGAGTGCTAGTGACGGCTCTGAGCCGTCATTATCACCAGAGTGGGAAACTCTGTGATGGCTCAGAGCCGTCATTAGCACTCAAAGGGTTAAAAAACTAAAATAAATGAAAAATAAAAAACCTGTTACAAAATTATAAAAACCTAACACTACGAAAAAATTAAAAAACCTAACATTACAAAAAAAAACACTAAAATTACCAAAAATTAAAAAAATCTAAGATTACAAAAAATAATAAACGAAATGATCCAAAATGATAAAAATTAAACCCAATCTAATACTCTGATTAAAACAAAAAAGCCACCCCAAAATAAAATCACCCCCTAATCTAACAATAAACTACCTATAGCCCTTAAAATGACCTTTTGTAGGGCATTGCCCTGAAGCAATTGGCTCTTTTTCATAACAAAATTATAAAGTACCCCCTAACAGTAATACCCCCCACCCAACCAATCCCCCAAAACAAAAAAAACTAAGTCTAAAAAAACCTAAGCTACCCAGTCCGGACATCCATCTTCATCCAGGCAGCGACAAGTCTTCATCCAGGTGATGACAACTTCATCCATCATGGGGGCATCTTGTAACTTCATCTCGATGGCACGGAACTGTGGCAGTGTGGAGCTGAGCAGGTCGGCGGCGACAACAACGACATCCAATGTAGAGGCTCTTCTTCATGCAATCTACGCCGAACACTGAAGAGTAAATGCAAGGTACCCCTTTTATATGTGAGGTACCTTGCATTCCTATTTGCTGAAATATTCAAATCAAAGCACTTATTTATATGTCTGTATATGTTTACATATGTGTTTATATGTGTATATATGTCTGTAAATACATATATACACATATAAAATTTATAAATACATATGTACACATATATTGACATAAATATACATACATATACATTTCTAAACATGTATATGTATGTATTTCAATGTTAAAGGGACACTGAACCCACATTTTTTCTTTTGTTATTCAGATAGAGCATGCCAATTTTAAGCAACTTTCTAATTTACTAATATTATAAATTTTTCTTCGTTCTCTTTTTTAGATAAAAAAACAAAAATGCATATTTATGCAATATTCATACTTAATAAAGTATATATAACAAGATATGCTCAGATACACAGATAGAGGGTGCTAGATCTAAGCTAATATCTTATAAGAGGCACCAAGCTATAGGATATTTAAGAGTCAAAATTACAAAATGTTATACACACAATATCATGAATATTAGTAAAATATTAATAACACAATAGCATAAAGTCTAATATTAGACCACAGTCCAAAAGGTATACGAGAGTCTTAGGGTGGATACTCAAAATGATGTCAGGACAGTCAAGCACCTCCAGGCAGCTCCTCTGGGGTGTGACGCAAGACACAGGAAAAGGATCTAAGATGCAAAAAAATAGAGGGCGCCACATAGTGCAGATCAGTAGGTCACACCAGACTAATGATGAAGAGACGCCAATCGTACTCACGTGATATAATGCACGAGATGTGCAAGTAAGGCAGGCCGGATCCACAAGTCGTCCAGCAGACTCACAGGCACTCAGGAAAACACTGTACCAGAGGTGATCCTCGTCCTACCATAATGGGAATCCAGGGATATCCACTCAAAGCCACTGGGGTCACCCAAGCGCCAGAAAGAGACAGTGGAAAGGCAGTGGGAGGCCAAATGGAGTCAGGGTCCAAAAGAGTCCAAATGGAAAAATATAACAGCAGCGAGATGATGAATAAAAAGTTTATTAAAATGCTTTATGACAACAGCAATGTGTTTCTCGTTGAAACAGACCCTTTCCTCAGGCTATACAAACAATCTCATAGCTGCTATATTTTAAACAACCCACAACCAATCAACAATCAGAATAGTTACAAACCCACTGGGTGGTTACACACCCTCTGGGTGACGTATATAGTATATGTTGACAGTGCAATTAACAATATTAAAAGCCCATTAGTTTTCTCCAGCAATCATAAGAGGCAACCATGGTATTATACTAGTAAAAGTCTCTAAAATAAAGCAATAACGCACTCACATCAAATCATATAGACCAGACTAGTGTCCGCTGAATATCCGTTTAGGAGGGGGAAAGGGGGCGTGATCCAGAGCATGTTTAAAATCATCATAATCAGGATGAAAACTTAAGATACAAAATAGAGTCATAAAGATTCAGACTATCAGTGCAATCGGCATCCATAAAGCAATAGGGACATGGGAGAACAGTTAGACAAATAGCTAAAATGCTTCAAAGACCAGATCCACAGTTGTTTAAAAAGTGTGATGCTCCACCAATCAGGGGAGAGGAGTCTTAAACTCCCAGGTCGCCATAGTAATGATAACGATTATACAAGTAGGTATAAACAGTTCAATATCCAGCACTCTAGACCGTCAGGTGTGTGCACACTGTCACAGGATCACTGCAACAATCTTATAAACTCAAAAATCACAAAAAATGCAGCGGCACCACTTCTCATCTTCCAATAATTCTTTTATTTCCACATAATGGGAGCAGTTTCAGCAAGAACAACGTTTCGGATTATACACCCTATGGACACGACTAAGGGTGTATAACCCGAAACGTTGTTCTTGATGAACCTGCTCCCATTATGTGGAAATAAAAGAATTCTTGGAAGATGAGAAGTGGTGCCGCTGCATTTTTTGTGATTATACAAGTAGGGGCACGCTAAAAAAATATTAAATAATGATCACAACAAATGATATATGAAAACAGAGGCCAAGAGCACCCATCAATCATGAATGTAAACTGCAAGAGTAAATGATCAGAACTATAGGCAGGTCACAATCTCATAAACAGCTGTAACTGTTGATGGAGATACTCGATAATAAAATCTCACATATACGGCTAGGTACTTGTGTAAGTAGAGTTTGTGATCTCCAATCACAAACAAGGGAAATCAGTATAATAATATAATAAGTATAATAATATAACAAGTCTGGATGTATTAGCATTAAGTGATATTAGTGTTATTATTATAATAAGAGTGATAAAGTACATTAGTAGTGATGATGTGATGAGTAGGCAGTAATCGTGATGATTACTGTAACATGTAATAGGGGGATAATAATATGTAAAAATGAAAAGAATGTTTATATATATATATATATATATATATATATAATAACTAGTGAAATACAACAAATACAATAATAATAATAATAATAATAATAATAATAATAACATTAATAAGTGAAATGCAACAAAAACTATTGCCTAGATTTAGAATTCTGTGTTAGCCGTCAAAACCAGCGTTAGGGGGTCCTAACGCTGGTTTTGTCCTACCGCTGGTATTTAGAGTCTGTCAGGAAAGGGTCTAACGCTCACTTTCCAGCCGCGACTTTTCCATACCGCAGATCCCCCTACGCCAATTGCGTAGCCTATCTTTTCAATGGGATCTTTCTAACGCCGGTATTTAGAGTCTTGGCTGAAGTGAGCGTTAGAAATCTAACGACAAGACTCCAGCCGCAGAGAAAAGCCAGGAGTTAAGAGCTTTCTGGGCTAACGCCGGTTCATAAAGCTCTTAACTATTGTGCTCTAAAGTACACTAACACCCATAAACTACCTATGTACCTCTAAACCGAGGCCCCCCACATCGCCGCCACTCTAATAAAAAATTTTAACCCCTAATCTGCCGACCGCACACTGCCGTAACCTACATTATCCCTATGTACCCCTAATCTGCTGCCCCCAACACCGCCGACACCTACATAATATTTATTAACCCCTAATCTGCACCCCCCCAATGTCGCCGCTACCTTACCTACAATTATTAACCCCTAATCTGCCGACCGGACCTCACCGCTACTCTAATAAATGTATTAAACCCTAAAGCTAAGTCTAACCCTAACACCCCCCTAAATTAAATATAATTTTAATCTAACGAAATAAAATAAATATTATTAAATAAATTATTCCTATTTAAAGCTAAATACCTGTAAAATAAACCCTAATATAGCTACAATATAAATAATAATTATATTGTAGCTATTTTAGGATTTATATTTATTTTACAGGCAAGTTTGTATTTATTTTAACCAGGTACAATAGCTATTAAATAGTTAATAACTATTTAATAGCTACCTAGTTAAAATAATTACAAAATTACCTGTAAAATAAATCCTAACCTAAGTTACAATTAAACCTAACACTACACTAGCAATAAATTAATTACATACAAATACCTACAAATAAATACAATTAAATAAACTAACTAAAGTACAAAAAATAAAAAAAGAACTAAGTTACAAAAAATAAAAAAATAATTTACAAACATTATAAAAATATTACAACAATTTTAAGCTAATTACACCTACTCTAAGCCCCCTAATAAAATAACAAAGCCCCCCAAAATAAAAAAATGCCCTACCCTATTCTAAAATAAAAATTGTAAAGCTCTTTTACCTTACCAGCCCTTAAAAGGGCTTTTTGCGGGGCATGCCCCAAAGAATTCTGCTCTTTTGCCTGTAAAAAAAACATACAATACCCCCCCAACATTACAACCCACCACCCACATACTCCTAATCTAACCCAAACCCCCCTTAAATAAACCTAACACTAAGCCCCTGAAGATCTTCCTACCTTATCTTCACCACGCCGGGTATCACCGTTCCGTCCAGAAGATGGTCCGAAGTCTTCCTCCTATCCGGGCGATGTCTTCATCCAAGCGGGGGCTGAAGAGGTCCATCATCGGGCTGAAGAGGTCCATCATCCGGCTGAAGTCTTCATCCAAGCGGGGGCTTAAGAGGTCCATCATCCATTTATTTTACAGGTAATTTTGTAATTATTTTAACTAGGTAGCTATTAAATAGTTATTAACTATTTAATAGCTATTGTACCTGGTTAAAATAAATACAAAGTTGCCTGTAAAATAAATATTAATGCTAAAATAGCTACAATATAATTATTATTTATATTGTAGCTATATTAGGGTTTATTTTACAGGTAAGTATTTAGCTTTAAATAGGAATAATTTATTTAATAATATTTATTTTATTTCGTTAGATAAAAATTATATTTAACTTAGGGGGGTGTTAGGGTTCGACTTAGCTTTAGGGGTTAATACATTTATTAGAGTAGCAGTGAGGTCCGGTCGGCAGATTAGGGGTTAATACTTGAAGTTAGGTGTTGGCGATGTTAGGGAGGGCAGATTAGGGGTTAATACTATTTATTATAGGGTTTTTGAGGCGGGAGTGAGGCGGATTAGGGGTTAATAACTTTATTATAGTAGAGGTGAGGTCCGGTCGGCAGATTAGGGGTTAATAATTGTAGATAGGTGGCGGCGACGTTGGGGGCGGCAGATTAGGGGTTAATAAATATAATATAGGGGCCGGCGGTGTTAGGGGCAGCAGATTAGGGGTACATAGGGATAACATAGGTTGCGGCGGTGTACGGAGCGGCAGATTAGGGTTGAACATAATATGCAGGGGTCAGCGATAGCGGGGGCGGCAGATTAGGGGTTAATAAGTGTAAGGTTATGGGTGTTTAGACTTGGGGTACATGTTAGGGTGTTAGGTGCAGACTTAGGAAGTGTTTCCCCATAGGAAACAATGGGGCTGCGTTAGGAGCTGAACGCTGCTTTTTTGCAGGTGTTAGTTTTTTTTTTCAGCTCAAACGGCCCCATTGTTTCCTTTGGGGGAATCGTGCACGAGCACGTTTTTGAAGCTGGCCGCGTCCGTAAGCACCATTTAGAGTTGCAGTGGGGGTAAATATGCCTCTACGCTCCCTTTTTGGAGCCTAACGCAGCCATTCTGTGAACTCTAAATACCAGCGGTATTTAAAAGGTGCAGGGGGAAAAAAGCACGCGTAGGTAACGCACCCCTTTGGCCGCAGAACTCTAAATCTAGCCGAATGATAATAATATAAATAAATAATACAATTCCACAGAAACTTATAAAGTGTAGTCCCTAGCATAATGGTGTGCATGATCTCTGTTACATTAAAAGAGATGACAATGATAAGATAAAAGTGTTGAATATGGTATATAGTTGTGACATATATTCAACTATCAGAGGCTAGTAATACGCACCTAAAAATGGTGATAGAATAAATAAATAATAATAAGTAACAGTCTTGCACATCAGAGGCTAATAATAAGCCCCTGGGAAATAAGAACAAACCTGGTGGTATGATAAACGGCAATAAGTGAATACATAATGTTACACCGCCTCCCGAAGTGATAAGCTATTTGGAGTATAAGGAATTGTGATAGAAATTAAACAAAAAAATTAAAAAGCAGCCAAATCCATGTTCATATTTAGTCCAAATGGAAACAAACGGCTAGATTACGAGCTGTGCGTTAGGGTTAAAAAGCACCGTTGAGAGGTCCCAACGCTGCTTTTTAACGCCCGCTGGTATTACGAGTCTTGAAATGACAGGCTCCCCGCTCACTTTTTTGGTCAGACTCGAAAATACCGCAAATCCACTTACGTCAATTGCGTATCCTATATTTTCAATGGGACTTGCCTAACGCCGGTATTACAAGTCTTCTAAAAAGTGAGTGGTACAGCCTCTCCTGTCAAGACTGATACCACATTTAAAAGTCAGTAGTTAAGAGTTTTATGGGCTAACGCCGTAGTATAAAACTCTTAACTAAAGTGCTAAAAAGTACACTAACACCCATAGACTACCTATTAACCCCTAAACCAAGGCCCCCCTACATCGCAAACACACATAAAAAAATAATTTAACCCCTAATCTGCCGAACTGGACATCGTCGGCACTATAAAAAATATATTAACCCCTAAACCGCTGCCCTCCCGCATCGCAAACACTAGTTAAATTTTATTAACCCCTAATCTGCCGTCCCTAACATCACCGACACCTACCTAAATGTATTAACCCCTAATCTGCCACCCACAATGTCGCTGCAACTATATTAAATGTATTAACCCCTAAATCTAAGTCTAACCCTAACCCTAACACCCCCTAACTTAAATATAATTTAAATAAATCTAAATAAAATTACTACAATTCACTAAATTATTCCTATTTAAAACTAAATACTTACCTATAAAATAAACCCTAAGATAGCTACAATATAACTAATAGTTACATTGTATCTAGCTTAGAGTTTATTTTTATTTTACAGGCAACTTTGTATTTATTTTAACAAGGTACAATAGTTATTAAATAGTTATTAACTATTTAATAGCTACCTAGTTAAAATAAATTCAAATTTACCTGTAAAATAAATCCTAACCTAAGTTACACTAACACCTAACACTACAATATAATTAAATTAATTACCTAAACTAAATACAATTAAATACAATTTAAAAAAATTATCTAAAGTACGAAAAAACCCCCCACTAAATTACAGAAAATAATAAAATAATTACAATTTTTTTAACCCCTTAATGACCACAGCACTTTTCCATTTTCTGTCCGTTTGGGACCAAGGCTATTTTTACATTTCTGCGGTGTTTGTGTTTAGGTGTAATTTTCCCCTTACTCATTTAATGTACCCACACATATTATATACCGTTTTTCTCGCCATTAAATGGACTTTCAAAATATACCATTATTTTCATCATATCTTATAATTTACTATATGAGGAAAAAATTTAAAAAAACACACATTTTCTAACTTTGACCCCCAAAATCTGTTACACATCTACAACCACCAAAAAAAACATATGCTACATAGTTTCTAAATTTTGTCCTGAGTTTAGAAATACCCAATGTTTACATGTTCTTTATTTTTTTTGCAAGTTATAGGGCCATAAATACAAGTAGCACTTTGCTATTTCCAAACCACTTTTTTTCAAAATTAGCGATAGTTACATTGGGACACTGATATCTTTCAGGAATCCCTGAATATCCATTGACATGTATATATATTTTTTTTTAGAAGACATCCCAAAGTATTGATCTAGGCCCATTTTGGTATATTTCATGCCACCATTTCACCGCCAAATGCGATCAAACAAAAAAAATTGTTCACTTTTTCACAATTTTTTTCACAAACTTTAGGTTTCTCACTGAAATTATTTACAAACAACTTATGCAATTATAGCATAAATGGTTGTAAATGCTTCTCTGGGATCCCCTTTGTTCATAAATAGCAGACATATATGGCTTTGGCTTTGCTTTTTACTAATTAGAAGGCTGCCAAATGCGACTGTGCACCACACGTGTATTATGCCCAGCAGTGAAGGGGTTAATTAGGGAGCATGTAGGGAGCTTCTAGGGTTAATTTTAGCTTCAGTGTAGTGTAGTAGACAACCCCAAGTATTGATCTAGGCCCATTTTGGTATATTTCATGCCACCATTTCACCGCCAAATGCAATCAAATTAAAAAAAACGCTAAATTTTTCACAATTTTAGGTTTCTCACTGAAATTATTTACAAACAGCTTGTGTAATTATGGCACAAATGGTTATAAATGCTTCTCTGGGATCCCCTTTGTTCAGAAATAGCAGACATATATGACTTTGGCATTGCTTTTTGGTAATTAGAAGGCCGCAAAGTGCTGCTGCGCATCACACGTGTATTATGGCTAGCAGTAAAGGGGTTAATTAGGTAGTTTGTAGGGAGCTTGCAGGGTTAATTTTAGCTTTAGTGTAGAGATCAGCCTCCCACCTGACATATCAGACCCCCTGATCCCTCCCAAACAGCTCCCTTCCCTGCCCCACACCACAATTGTCCCCGCCATCTTAAGTACTGGCAGAAAGTCTGCCAGTACTAAAATAAAAGTTTTTTTTTAAAAAAAAAATATTTTTTTTACCATATTTACATATGCTACTTTGTAGGATCCCCCCTTAGCCCCCAACCTCCCTGATCCCCCCCAAAACAGCTCTCTAACCCTCCCCCTTTGCCTTATTGGGGGCCATCTTGGGTACTGGCAGCTGTCTGCCAGTACCCAGTTTGCAAGAGAAATGTTTTTTTTTTTTATTTTTATGTTCTTTTCTGTAGTGTAGCTTCCCCCCCACACAGACCAATCCCCCACCCCCTGACTGATGTAGTTTTATATAAATATTGTCTACTTTTTTAAACTTTTAATATTTAATTTTTATGTAGTGGAGCGGTTCCCACTCACTCCCTCCCCATGCACGCGCTGCCCCCGCCCTCCCGTGCACGCGCGCATCCGTGCACGCCCCCGATCACCCCCGCCCACGATCCCGCCCCCCTCCACATCATCAGGGCCATCGATGGCCTCCACCCACCTCCCGAACCGGCTCCCATCCACCAACGGATTTAGCCGGTGATGTCTGGTGCAGAGAGGGCCACAGAGTGGCTCTCTCTGCACCGGATTGCTAAAAAAGGTTATTGCAGGATGCCTCGATATCGAGGCATCACTGCAATAACCGGAAAGCAACTGGAAGCGTGCAGGATCGCTTCCAGCTGCTTTCCAGACCAAGGACGTACACCACACGTCCTCGGTCATTAACTGTATTTTTTTTGAGGACGTGTGGCGTACGTCCTTGGTCGTTAAGGGGTTAAACTAATTACACCTAATCTAATCCCCCTAATAAAATAAAAAAGCCCCCCAAAATAATAAAAAAACCTACCCTATACTAAATTAGAAATAGCCCTTAAAAGGACCTTTTGCGGGGCATTGCCCCAAAGTAATCAGCTCCTTTACCTGTAAAAAAAAGTACAATATCCCCCCCCAACATTAAAACCCACCATTGCATCACCCAATAGGATTTTTTCTACCTTAATTCCGATTGGCTGATAGAATGTTATCAGCCAATCGGAATTCAAGGGACACCATATTGGATGACATCATTTAAAGGAACCTTCATTCTTCAGTTGGACTTCGTTGGAAGAGGATGCTCCGCGTCAGATGTCTTGAAGATGGAGCCTCTCCGCACGGGATGAATGAAGATAGAAGATGCCACCTGGATGAAGACTTCTGCCCATCTGGAGGACCTCTTCTTCCCGGCTTCGATGAAGACTTCTGCCAAGTCTGGAGGACCACTTCTGCCGGCTTCGTTTAGAACTTCGGCCCGGTTGGGTGAAGACTTCTCAAGGTAGGGTGATCTTCAAGGGGTTAGTGTTAGGTTTTATTAAGGGGGTATTGGGTGGGTTTTAGAGTAGGGTTGGCTGTGTGGGTGGTGGGTTTTAATGTTGGGGGGTATTGTACTTTTTTTACAGGTAAAAGAGCTAATTACTTTGGGGCAATGCCCCGCAAAAGGCCCTTTTAAGAGCTATTTGTAATTTAGTATAGGGTAGGGCTTTTTATTATTTTGGGGGGCTTTTTTATTTTATTAGGGGGATTAGATTAAGTGTAATTAGTTTAAAAAAATTGTAATTATTTTATTATTTTCTGTAATTTAGTGTTTTTTTCGTACTTTAGATATTTTTTTTCAATTGTATTTAATTGTAGTTAGTTTAGGTAATTAATTTAATTATAGTGTAGTGTTAGGTGTAATTGTAACTTAGGTTAGGATTTATTTTACAGGTAAATTTGAATTTATTTTAACTAGGTAGCTATTAAATAGTTAATAACTATTTAATAACTATTGTACCTAGTTAAAATAAATACAAACTTGCCTGTAAAATTAAAATAAACCCTAAGCTAGATACAATGTAACTATTAGTTATATTGTAGCTATCTTAGGGTTTATTTTATCGGTAAGTATTTAGTTTTAAATAGGAATAATTTAGTTAATTGTAGTTATTTTCTTTAGATTTATTTAAATTATATTTAAGTTAGGGGGTGTTAGGGTTAGGGTTAGACTTAGGTTTAGGGGTTAAGAACTTTATTATAGTGGTGGCGATGTTGGGGGTGGCAGATTAGGGGTTAATAAGTGTAGGTAGGTGTCGGCGACATTGGGGGCAGCAGATTAGGGGTTAATAAATATAATGTAGGTGTCGGCGATGTTGGGGGCATCAGATTGGTGGCTAATAAGTATAATGTAGGCGGAGCGGCAGATTAGGGGTTAATAATATTATGCAGATGTCGGCAATGTCGGGGGCAGCAGATTTGGGGTTAATAAGTGTAAGATTAGGGGTGTTTAGACTCGGGGTTCATGTTAGGGTGTGTAGACATTAAAAGTATTTTCCCATAGGAATCAATGGGGCTGCGTTAGGAGCTTTACGCTGCTTTTTTGCAGGTGGTTCTGCCCCATTGATTCCTATGAGGAAATCGCGCACAAGCACGTTTTTCCAGCTCACCGCTACCGTAAGCAGCGCTGGTATTGAGGTGAGATGTGGAGCTAAATTTTGCTCTCCGCTTACTTTTCTGCGGCTAACGCCGGGTTTGTAAAAACCCGTAATACCAGCATTGTCTATAGGTGAGCGGTGAGGGAAAACTACTCGTTAGCACCGCACCTCTGTTACTGCAAAACTCGTAATCTAGGTGAAAGTTTTTAGCTTATAAATCCAATATGTTTCCCTTTGTCTCAATCTTTTGTATCTGTTATATAAATGAGATGAAGGAATAGTTTCTAAGGGGCAAATAGAAAAAGTATCAAGAGACCCATTGTGAATCGTGTTACAGTGTTCAGGGACACTATGGTTTTTTACATTGTTCTTCATATTTCTGTGGTGTTCGTTCCATCTGTTTCTCACAATTCTACAAGTGCGACCCACATATTGGATCCCACAGAAATTGCAAGTTAAAGTGAATGTCAATTTTGATGCTAAAGTGCCTGGTTTTTAAAAATTTGATTAAAAACATTCACTTTAAGAGATAGACTATGTAAGTGCTAGTGCATGAAAGGTGTTGATGAATAGTGTATGTTTTTTGGTGGTGTGAGAGGAAAAAAGATTACACCCAGGGTTGATGTATTAGCACATATTTTAGATGGCATTTGGCAACTCCTTTTGGTGCTGTATATTTCATATGTGATGGTATAGGGTTATTAGATTTTGATACCAGATTCTGACTTGTGGCTAAGCCTTTAACTTTATGAACCACGACCTTACTAGGGGCCAGATAGTTTTTTAGCGTGGGTGCTCGTTTAAACACACACTTTGGCTCAGGGTCTAAAAGTTTCCCTAGTATAGGATCCCTATGTAGGAGGCCCCAATGTTTTTTTATTATGCGTTTAATCCTTGTATAGTTCACAATATATTGCGTGATGAATATAGGGTTCTCTTGATAATTGGCCTTAGAATTAGACTTATTTTTAGATCTAAAATAAAATAAAAAAAACATTGGGGCCTCCTACATAGGGATCCTATACTAGGAAAACTCTTAAACCCTGAGCCAATGTGTGTGTTTAAACGAGCACCCACGCTAAAAAACTATCTGGCCCCCAGTAAGGTCGTGGTTCATAAAGTTAAAGGCTTAGCCACAGGTAAGAATCTAGTATCGAAATCTAATAACTCTATACCATCACATATGAAATATACAGCACCGAAAGGAGTTGCCAAATGCCATCTAAAAAATTTCAATATGTGCAAATACATCAACCCTGGGTGTAATCTTTTTTCCTCTCACACCACCAAAAAAAATACACTATTCATCAACACCTTTCATGCAATAGCACTTACGTAGTCTCTCTCTTAACTTGCAATTTCTGTGGGATCAAATATGTGGGTCGCACTTGTAGAATTGTGAGAAACAGATGGAATGAACACCACAGAAATATGAAGAACAATGTAAAAAACACGATTCACAATGGGTCTCTTGATACTTTATTTATTTGCCCCTTAGAAACTATTCCTTCATCTCATTTATATAACAGATACAACAGATTGAGACAAATGGAAACATATTGTATTTATAAGCTAAAAACTTGTTTTCCATTTGGACTAAATATGAACATGGATTTGGCTGCTTTTTAATTCTTTTGTTTAATTTCTATCACGATTCCTTATACTCCAAATCGTTTATCACTTTGGGAGGTGGTTTAATATTATGTATTCACTTACTGCCGTTTATCATACCAGCAGGTTTGTTCTTTTTTCCCAGGGGCTTATTATACTGTATATACACATTCTTTTCATTATTACATTTGATTATCCCCCTATTACATGTTACAGTAATCCTCACGATTACTTCCTACTCATCACATCATCAATACTAATGTACTTTATCACTCTTTTTATAATAAAAACACTAATATCACTTAATGTTAATACATCCAGTCTGTTTTTTTATTATACTGATTTCCCTTGTTTGCGATTGGAGATCACAAACTATACTTACAGAAGTACCTAGCCGTATATATGAGATTTTATTATCGAGTATCTCCATCAACAGTTACAGCTGTTTATGAGATTGTGACCTGCCTATAGTTCTGATCATTTGGTCTTGCAGTTTACATTCGTGATTGATGGGTGCTCTTGGCCCCTGTTTTCATATATCATTTGTTGTGATCATTATTTAATATTTTTTTAGCGTGCCCCTACTTGTATAATAGTTATGGTTACTATGGCGACCTTGGAGTTTACGACTCCTCTCCCCTGATTAGTGGAGCATCACACTTTTTTGCTGTTTGGATAGGTCCGAATACACTGAGTAGTAGGTAATGTCACAACCTCTCCGCAATCTGCCCCCTCCCTCCTCCTTAATCCACTGCGGATCTAGTCCTTGAAGCATTTTAGCTATTTGTCTAACTGTTCTTCCAATTCCCTATAGCTTTATGGATACTAATTGCACTGATAGTCTGAATCTTTATGATTCTAATCTGTATCTTAAGTTTTTGTCCCGATTATGACGATTTTAAACACACTCTGGATCATGCCCCCTTTCCCTCTCCTTAAACGCTATTGAGCGGACACTAGTCTGGTCTATATGATTTGATGTGAGTGCATTGTTGCTTTATTTTAGAGACTTTTACTAGTATAATACCGTGGTTGCCTCTTATGATTGCTGGAGAAAACGAATGGGCTTTTAATATTGTTAATTGCACTGTCAACATGTACTATATACGTCACCCAGAGTGTGTGTAACCACCCAGTGGGTGTGTAACTATTCTGTTTGTTTATTGGTTGTGGGTTGTTTTAAATATAGCAGCTGGGAGATTGTTTGTATACAGTTCAAAAGAGAATACTGAGTCAGTGTCATATCCATCATTTACCTTGTTCTTTCTCACTGTTTGCTCCTGCTGTCTTTTCACCCTCAGCTATTGACACACCTACTATCCACTTTAAAAGGACTTCCAGCACAAACCTCGTTGCTTGGTAATTCTAAACCTGGCATTACTCAGCCTATGCTGATGTCTCAGCAACCAACTGAATCTCTGACCTCCCTCCAGCTGACTTCCTGTCTCTCTAGGGATCTCTGGTGCAGTGACGTCATAGACCATCAATCAAACTGCCAGACGGAACTCCTTGCCTACATGCTGCAGCAGCTCAGTGTTTGCATTTACAAACACTCAAACTAAAGCTTGCCGACACTGCCCTTCCAGCACTTTATTCAGGGGTCAAAGAATCCTCACCTGTGACAGTAAAAAAATTACATTTCTAGGATATACCATTACACCAGATGGTATTAACATGGAAGATGACAAAATTTCATCCATAAAAAACTGGCCAAGACCTACCACCAAGAAACAGGTCCAGAGATTCATGGGATTCACCAGTTTCTACAGGAAGTTTATTAGGAACTTCACACAACTCACCAAACCTTTAACCAAATTAACAAAAGCTAACACCAAATTCATTTGGAATCATGATCTTCAAGCTCTCTTTGATCATTTAAAAACTACCTTCACAACTGCTCCTATTTTACGCTTCCCAGATTCATCTCTACAGTTTGTCTTGGAAGTTGACGCCTCCAATTCAGCAATTGGTGCCATACTTTCCCAAAGAAAGACCCTCACCAATCCTCTCCACCCGGTTGCTTTCTACTCTCGCGTTCTAACATCCGTTGAAGAAAACTACCCGATTGGCAAAAAGGAATTACTCACTATAAAAGCTTCCATGAAACATTGGCGACACCTCTTAGAGGGTACAACTATACCGATCCTCATATATACAGATCACAGGAATTTACAGTACCTCAAGTGTAATCGTACCTTAACCTCTCATCAAGTTCGTTGGAATTTGTTCCTAACTAGGTTTAACTTCTTAATTACGTATCGTCCAGCAAATAAAAACAAGAAAGCCGATGCCCTCTCCAGACAGTTCGATAAACCATCCATGAACCATGACCAAACCTCTTTGATACGTCTGGAACGCATCATTGGTCTTACCTTAGATCAAACTCAACTGTTTAAAAAAGAACAATCTTCTGACCTTCAGATTCCATCTGCACTTTTACACCAACAACCTTATGGGTTATATTACCATCAATCCTAGGTATATGTTCCTAAAACTCTTAGGAATTTCGTTCGACGTTCCATGCATGATATACCTGTTACAGGACATCCAGAAATAAATAAAACCCAAGACTTGCTAAAAAGGTTTTTTTGGTGGCCAAATTGTACCAATGACACTGCAGAGTATGTTCAGTCCTGTAGAATCTGTACAATTTCAAAGAATAAAAAAAAAGCACCCTATGGATTGTTAGTTCCATTGCCAACTCCTGATCGTCCTTGGCAAGATATCTTGCTTTAGACTTTATTGTAGATCTGCCTCCCTCTAATAAGAATAATACGATCCTTGTGGTTGTAGACCTATTTAGTAAAATGGTCCATTTTATTCCATTCCATAAAGTACCCACTGCCTCTGAAACCATAAAACTTATGATCAATTATGTTTTCAAATTACACGGTTTACCAGATACTATCACCTCAGACAGGGGTACACAGTTTACCAGTATCTTTTCCGCACATTATGGATATTACCAGAAGACTCAGCGCTTCCTTTCATCCTCAGAGCAATGGACAGACTGAAAAAAACAACCAATGGATTGAACAGTATCTACGATGTTTCACTTTCTCCAGACAGGAGAATTGGTCCTCTCTACTTCCCTTAGCAGAATTTGCATTTAACAACGCTAACCATTCAACCACAAAATCTTCACCATTCTTCATCAATTATGGGTTTCATCCAACCTTTCAGTGGGATACATCCTCAGTTTCTAACTGTCCAATGGTGAATGACATCGTAAACACCATCAATGACTCCTTTGCTTTATTCAACCAAAATATCAACCGTGCAAAATGTCTACACAAATCCTACTACGACAAACATAGGACTCTGTCTCCTTCATATGCAGTTGGAGATTATGTTTGGCTCTCCACAAGAAACCTGAAACTGCCTTTCTGTCAGGGTTTTTTCCCTGTTTTGTTTGCCATGTACTGCTGGCAGCCATTTTACTCACCTCTCTTGCTGACTATGGTGCATTGTGGGGGATGCTGCTCATTTCCTGCACTTCCTTTTATGGCCAGACTGGTGTGCATCATCTGTGTGAGACAGAATGAAGTCTCAGAATTTTGATGTCATCACTTATTATTTAAAGGCCCTCTGTTCAGTATGCTTTGCCTTTGCATTGTCTCAGACCTGTTTGTGAGAGTTCCTGTGTATAACCTGGCTGTCTGACGTCCTTCCTGGTTCCTGATCCCTGGCTTGTTCCTGACTCTGCTGTTTTCCTTGTTCCTGATTCCGGGTCGTCTGACTATTCGCTTTGGCTCATGACTTGGCTCGTCTGACTACCAGCTCTGGTTTTGACTCCTGGCTTGTTATTTGACTTGTGGACTTTTTATTATTGTTTGTTATAAATAAAGGTGTGATTATTTTTGCACTTCTCGTCTTAGTCTGATTCCTGGCACCCTGACATTACGCAAAGGCCATGAATCCTGATGGTGCTAATAATCCACCTTTACCTGCTATCATTTCCAGGATGGATGAACAAGATCACCGCTTGGATCAATTTGCACTAGCCCTGCAAACCCTGCTGACTCGCACTGCATATTTGGACCAAAGTGTCCCACAAGTTATGGCTGCTCCTGTTTCCGCTGCTGCACCTAGTCCTACCAGGAGCATGTCTGGTTCTGCACCTCTACCTCAGTGATATGGAGGCAATCCTAATCAGTGCAGAGGGTTTTTAAACCAGGTGGGCATTTACTTTGAGATGTTACCTCAGGCGTTTCCCTCTGACAGAGCTAAGGTGGGATTTATCATCTCGTTACTCTCTGACACAGCTCTTGCCTGGGCTAATCCCTTGTGGGAGACTAATAAACCTGTGATTTCAAATTACCCTGAATTTGTGACCTCCTTTCGAAGGGTATTTGATGTTCCGGCTCGCTCCTCCTCTGCTGCTAAACGACTCATGTCCATTCAGCAAGGTACAAGATCTGTTGCTCAGTATGCTATTGAGTTCCGTACGCTTGCTGCAGAGGTTGGTTGGAACAATGAAGCCCTTGTTGCCACCTTCTTTCATGGGCTCTCTGATGCGATTAAAGACGAAGTTGCTGCCAGAGATTTACCAGAGAATCTCAAGGCATTGGTGTCTTTTTTGATCCTAATTGACATCAGACTCAGAGAGAGGCCCTCTTTCAAGGAGTGCTTGTGGAAGCCTCCTGTTCCGTTGTCTCCTACGTGTTCATTCCCACCCATGCCTCCCTCTCCTCCCATGCCTCCTGGTCCCGAGTCACCAGGTGCTGCTGAGCCGATGCAGTTGGGATTCACACGTCTCTCAGTGGTGGAGAGGGCCTTTAGGAGGAGGGAGGGGCTCTGCCTCTATTGTGGGTTACAGGGCCACCTTTTGAAGTCTTGTCCTACACGGCTGGGAAATGATCACACCTAAGGTCCTGTCAGGGGCAGACCTTGGGTGGTTTATCCTCGCCCCCAGAACCGCTTAAGGAGAAACCTTTGGTCACAGTTGTCCTTTCCTGGGTGAACTCCTCCATAGTCACCCAGGTTCTTGTTGACTCCGGTGCTGCAGGCTATTTCATTGACAGTGCTTTTGTATCAAAGCACTCCATTCCTGTTTTGCCTTGGTCCGTTCTGCTTGCTATTGAGGCCATTGATGGCAGGCCCCTTCTGCCCGTACTCATTACTCACGAAACTGCTCCATTGTCCATGGCTGTTGGGGCTCTCCATTTTTAAACCCTCCAGTTCCAGGTGATAAACTCTCCGCATTTTCCGGTTGTTCTGGGTTATCTCTGGCTCCAAAAGCACAATCCCAGTCTCGACTGGCGCAGGTCCAAAATTTTGTCGTCCCCGCAATGTATTTCCACTTGTCTTCGGAAACCAGTTAAAGTCTTGTGCACTTTTTCGGTATCTCAATTGCCAGAGGAGTACCGAGAGTTCCTAGACATTTTTGACAAGGTGCGTGCCGGTACGTTGCCTCCTTACCGGTCTTGAAATTGTGCCATAGACCTGCATCCTGGAGCCATTCCTCCTCGGGGCCGGGTTTACCCTCTGTCTGTTGCAGAGAATTGTGCTATGGAGAAGTATGTTGACAATGCTCTGTCGCAGGGGATCATCTGCAAATCCTGCTCTCCTGCAGGGCCTGGCTTCTTCTTTGTGAAGAAAAAAGGTGGCGAGTTAATACCATGCATCGATTATAGGGGTCTTAATTGTCTTAACATTAAGAATGCTTACCCTATTCCGCTCATTACGGAACTCTTTGACCGCCTCAAGGGAGCTACGGTCTTTACTAAACTTGATTTGAGAGGAGCGTACAATATCATTAGGATCAAGGAGGGCCACCAATGGAAAACAGCGTTTAACACCAGGAGCGGGCATTATGAGTATCTTGTAATGCCCTTTGGCCTATGTAATGCTCCTGCTGTTTTCCAGGAATTTATTAATGATGTCCTACGAGATATGTTGCAACAGTGTGTTGTGGTGTACTTAGACGACATCCTCATACACTCACCCACACTTGAGGCTCATCGTTCTGATGTTACACGGGTTCTTCAGAGACTACGTGAGAATGGCCTGTTTTGTAAACTCGAGAAATGTGAGTTCCATCAGACTCAAGTAACCTTCCTAGGTTATGTTATCTCCGTTGCATGGTTCTCCATGGATCCTGACAAGTTATCTGCAGTTCTGCAGTGGCCTCACCCAAATGGTCTTCAGTCTATTCAACATTTTTTGGGGTTTGCCAATTACTATACAAAGTTTATTAAAAACTTTTCTTCCTTGGTCAAACCTATCACAGACATGACCCATAAAGAGAATAATCCACTCCATTGGTCACCTACTGCCATTAAGGCCTTTGATAGTCTTAAGACTGCCTTTGCTGCCACTCCAGTTCTGGCTCATCCTAACTTTGTCCTGCCTTTCGTTCTTGAGGTCGATGCATCTGAGACTGGAGTAGGTGCCCTCTTGTCTCAACGTCCTACGCCTGATGGTTCCTTGCATCCGTGTGGTTTCTTCTCTAAGAAATTGTCTCCAGCAGAGTGCAATTATGAAATTGGCAACAGGGAATTACTAATTTTGGCACTCAAGGAATGGAGGCATCTTCTCGATGGTACTAGCGTGCCAGTGCTCATTCTTACTGACCACAAGAATTTAACTTATCTATCTAAAGCAAAACGTTTGTCACCCAGACAGGCCAAATGGGCACTATTTTTGTCTCGGTTTAATTATGTGGTCTCCTACTTGCCTGGTAGTAAGAATGTTAGGGCTGATGCCCTCTCTCGACAATTTTCACATCTGTCCAAGGAGGAGTCTGTACCTACTCCTGTTATACCTCCTGACCATATTTTAGCTACCATACGTACTAATTTGACTTCTCCCTTGGGGGAGGAGATCCTCCCTGCACAAACCAATGCACCTCGTGATAAACCTAGTGGTAAGTGTTTTGTTCCCGAGAATCTTCGAACTAAACTTTTGCACACTTACCACTATCCTAAAGCCGCAGGTCACCCAGGCAAGAACCAAATGATTTGGTCTGTCACTAGACAATTCTGGTGGCCAGGTCTTCATTCTGATGTTGCTGCGTATGTTGCCTCATGCTCAGTTTGTGCACAGAATAAGACTCCTCGATGTCTTCCTGTGGGTCTTCTTCAACCTATTGCTAATGGTGAGCGTCCTTGGACACATCTTTCCGTGGACTTAATTGTCGAACTCCCTGTTTCCAATGGCAATACTGTTATCCTTATGGTGGTTGACCATTTTTCTAAAATGTCACATTGCATTCCCTTGATGGAGTTGCCTACCGCTCAGGAGCTTGCTTCAATTTTGGCCAGGGAGGTCTTCCATTTACATGGGTTACCCAAGGAGATAGTGTCAGACTGGGGTCGCCAGTTTGTCTCCAGATTTTGGCGTTCCTTTTGTGCTCAAATGGGTATCCAGCTTTCCTTTTCCTCTGCATATCACCCTCAATCCAATCCATTGCTATGTCTCAGATCACCACAATAATTGGTCTGAACTGTTACCTTGGGCAGAGTTTGCTCGTAATAGTGCTATTAATGCTTCCTCCAAGTTATCCCCGTTCATGGCGAATTATGGTTTCAACCATCCTTGTTGCCCGATTCATTCATGTCTCAGGGTATTCCGGATTTGCAGGAGCATCTCCGGCAACTCCATTCCCCGTGGGTGCAGATTCAGGATTGCCTTCTTCGTTCTATGCAGCGCCAAAAGTTCCAGGCTGATCGTAGGTGCCTGCCCGCGCCTTCCTACAAGGTTGGTGAGACGGTTTGGCTGTCCTCCTGCAACTTGAACCTTCATGTGCCTTCCAATAAACTGGCTCCCCATTATGTTGGTCCTTTTCAAATACTCCGACGGGTCAATCCTGTGGCCTACGCTCTTGACCTTCCTCCTGCAATGCGCATCACCAATGTTTTTCATGTCTCCCTCTTGAAACCATTGGTTTGTAATCGGTTTACCACTGTGTTGCCTCGTCCCCACCCTATCTTTGTTGACAACCATGAGGAGTATGAGGTCAGCAGCATTATTGACTCTCGTATGTCCAGGGGCCGTGTACAGTATTTGGTTCACTGGAGGGGCTACGGTCCGGAGGAGCATTCTTGGGTTCCCTCCTCTGATGTTCATGCTCCCGCCCTCCTCCGTGCCTTCCATGCTTGTTTCCCCAATAAGCTTTTTGTCCTTCCGCGGGGGAGGGGTCGTTGAGGGGAGGGTACTGTCAGGTTTTTTTTCCCTGTTTTATTTGCCATGTGCTGCTGTCAGCCATTTTACTCACCTTTCTTGCTGACTATGGTGCATTGTGGGGGATGCTGCTCATTTCCTGCACTTCCTTTTATGGCCTGACTGTGGTGCATCATCCGTGTGAGACAGGATGCAGTCTCAGAATTGGGATGTCATCATTTATTATTTAAAGGGCCTCTGTTCAGTGTGCTTTGCCTTTGCGTTGTCTAACACCTGTTTGTGAGAGTTCCTGTGTATTACCTGGCTGTCTGATGTCCTTCCTGGTTCCTGATCCCTGGCTTGTTCCTGACTCTGCTGTTTTCTTTGGCTCCTGACTCGGCTCGTCTGACTACCAGCTCTGGTTTTGACTCCTGGCTTGTTATTTGACTTGTGGACTTTTTATTATTTTTTTGTTATTAATAAAGGTGTGATTATTTTTGCACTTCTCGTCTCAGTCTGATTCCTGGCACCCTGACACTTTCCCTTCCAACTTTTCTCGGACCATTCCATATCTCCAAGGTGGTTAACGCAAACGCTGTTTTTTTTTTTTTTTTTTTAAATAATTTTTATTGAGATTTTTGTCAAAATAAACATTTGGTAATTGCCAATATACAATAAAAAAAAAAGAAAACAGAGGAGTATTACAAAGTAAGCTGCAAACATATGACAAATAGGAGAACCAAATGATTGAAAGACAGTTACTTTCTCATATTATACAGTAAGCACCATGGTAGCTGAAGACCTACTACATGAACCAAGCAATCACTTTTAGGCTATATAAGGTTATCGTAAATAGAACAAAGAGTAGGTGGACATAAATTGGAGAGGGCCACTCATGGACCCCAATTGAAAAACCTCATTTTTTGTTTTCTATTATAATATAATGTCAAGCTCCCTTACTGATAAATGGATTTATAATGAAACATTGGGACACCTCCATAAAATTAACTAACAGCTGTGTTAAAATAGCATGCATAGGTGACACATATTAGTGATCAGTCCTGCTGATCTAGACAGGGCATATGAACGCATACCTATTATGCTATGAAGGGTTAGGTACTTAGGGAGCAATTAAGAGCTGTGATTCAGGTGCGGTATAGACGAGACAAACCACCTTGTTAGTTCCCCTAGAGTAGGGGATACATTATTGTAGGGGGGGAGGGGAGGAGGTGGTGTTTTACATATTTTCAGAATTATCTGACCGTTGAGGAGCATTAAAACAGAATAAAATGCACTCAGAACTATCTTCGTTGTATAAAACATTAACAGGAAGAGTTTAAACACGCAATGATAAGCAATGCAAATACAATATAAAGAAATATGATACGTTATATATGCTAATAGTGAAATAGCTATACTTAGAACTATGCAACAGGGCATGTTAAGAGCTGTGATGGGAGAGGAGGAGTTAAATTTAAATGAGCGAAATCAGGGATAAGAATTCCCTTTCTATCTGACATTAGTAAGTAGGACCAGTCATAATAAGTATATACATTGGTAGGCCAGGTTTGATAGATACCCCATTATCTACAGGAAGTACTGTCCCTGAAGTAACATATGGGAGACTACAGAGCACATCATAGGCCAAGGGCTGACAGACGTTATGAAGGGCATTATAGTGAGAATAGGGAATACGGCTGTTCCACAAGCTTGCAGCTGTTATGCACTGCCGTCTAGGCACGGGCCCTATGTCCAGACAACAGGCACCACTCTTATATGTATAGGTGAGTTGTTCCCAATAGTTGCCCGTTCACTCTCCTCAACCTGGTTAAATAATATGTTTAATGCCCTTTGTGCTAACTATGGTATAAAACAATTGAAATCTGGGTGATCCCTATATCTATGCAAGGATGATAACTGTTACTGAGGGGTTTATGAGTAATCAGCAAGTGATCATGACAACAGAGGTGGCAAAACAGTAGTTTTTTACACATACTATGTGCAGTGGGGCTAGCTATAATTTTACAAGGCATGCAGCAACAAATTGTAGGCACCTGATATAGTCAACATTCATTCACAATTATAGGTGTAATATCAGTTGCATGTCTGATAATTATTAACATTAAGCATAATAAAGACCAACCTTACACATCATAGGATAAATAGCAGATAGAACACTGTTAAGAAAGCATTTGAGTGTAGAATAGCTAGCTCATATCTAACAGAAACTTACATATATAGCAGTTGTAGAGATTAAGAACCGACAGGTAAATTAAAATAGCACACAGTTTACTAGATAAACATCGGTCTGATAGGAAGGATGCGTGCTATCGGACTCAAAAATACCAAACAAGGTAGCAGCCTTATCTCTTGTAGGTTGGCTATAGAGTATATGTAGGAAATAGGCAGTAATGTGGCATAAATCTACAGTGTAGGGCTCAACATGTGTGTGCTTATACGTAATCAGGGGTTAACAACTCAGGGAACCCACATAATAATAAGAAAAAAAAAAAGAATCTCTGCATGAAATAAAGGGCATGGATATATAATACAGTAACCGGTTTGTGCCACTGAAAAACATTATGGAAAATAACACTTCCCATATTATAAGAAAAGTAGACTAAACTAAGAATAAGAACTACTTTAACGAGTTTCCAATCCAGCTTATGTATCCTAAAGATATGTGCATATTGATATAAACGTTTTAACACTTAACACTTAGCATATCAGATTTGTAGCCACAGATAATTAGCTTTAACCGATTCCTTCTCTGCGGCCAGAAAAATCACGGGACAGCTGCTGTGAATGTTTCAGTAATGGCCACCGCCTCACAATGACTTCCAAAATCTGGGAGTCCCAGCGCAGTAGTATAGCACCAGTTCTGAGTCCATCTCGCTCTCTACCATCATCACTAGAAAGTCTCTTAATTTCTAGGGAGTCTCGGTGCGAGCACTGGTGAGATAGCTGGTAGTAAGGAGCCGAGCGTAGGTCCTGTGTTCACACCGGGTCCGTAGCGCACTGCAGTGAGTCCAACTGTGATGCCGCTCCTAGAGTTTCATGCGGCGGATAGAATAGCGAGCCACACAGTTCGGCATCTGATGCCCAAACCCCTTCTGGGATAGTGATCACTCTTGTCTTAGCCGTGTCGTAGCAAGATAAATTGTGTACCGGCCTAGGTATTAAAGATGGCGGATGCCGGGGCTCCATTACACTGATTATGTCATCCCAGACCTCCTCGCAAACTGCTAGGGTAGTTGAAGCGGCGTCATGGGCGTCAAGAGCATTGAAGGATTTATCCATCGCTTCCAGGAGAGATTGATGATGTTGCTCCAGTATGTCAGTTATCTGTGCTAGCAGAAGCGCCGCCATATTTCTCATGCTTCAACTTGAGACAAAATTAAGCTGAAAAGCGCGTGTTGCAGAGCAGGAATGAATAGTATAAACTTCTCAGGCAGCAATAAAAAGTTAATACTTGGCTCCTCCCCCCAAACGCTGTCACTTTGACCTTACCAGTTGGCGTGAAGACCCATCCCACCTTTCATGTGTTACTCTTGAAGCCTTATAGGCCACTGTGTGACCACAAACCTGAAATCCCCCTCGTTCCCAATATACCAGATCCTTCCACTGAATATGAAGTCCAGTCCATTCTGGACTCCCGTTTGGTTCAAGGTCGGCTGCAGTACTTGATCCATTGGAAGGGTTTCCCTGACGATGATTCTTGGGAACCTGCTTCCAATCTCACCACTCCCAGACTCTTGTCCCAGTTCCATAGACGGCATCCTGATCGTCCTTCAGCTGATCTCCGGAGTTGATCCTTGAGGGGGGAGGTCTGTCATATACATCATTTACCTTGTTCTTTCTCACTGTTTGCTCCTGCTGTCTTTTCACCCTCAGCTATTGACACACCTACTATCCACTTTAAAAGGACTTCCAGCACAAACCTCATTGGAATTAAAAAAATCTAAACCTGGCATTACTCAGCCTATGCTGACGTCTCAGCAACCAACTGAATCTCTGACCTCCCTCCAGCTGACTTCCTGTCTCTCTAGGAATCTCCGGTACAGTGACGTCATAGACCATCAATCAAACTGCCAGACGGAACTCCTTGCCTACATGCTGCAGCAGCTCAGTGTTTGCATTTACAAACACTCAAATTAAAGCTTGCCGACAGTGCCCTTCCAGCATTTTATTCAGGGGTCAAAGAATCCTCACCTGTGACAGTCAGGGATGTCCTTCAAATATAAAACTGTAATGAAGGCTTAATAATAAGAAGAAATAGTACTGTTTGTTATACTCATGAGAGGAGCCCACACTTGCCAATGCTAGAAAAGTAGTGATCAGCAAATAAATGAGCCTTAAATAGTCCAGTTCTGATTATATATTGAATATATATAAAGAAATGTCAATGTATGGAGAGACCTCAGGCTGGGGGTATATATATAGATATATATATATAAATATAGATATATATATATATATATATATATATATATATATATATATATATATATATATATTTGTAGGAAATTCAGCTAAACAAAAGCATCATGCAAACATATAGGCATGCTTGCTGTAAATGCCCCCCAATATACCTCTGAGTCTATCTCTCACCTGATTACCTTCAGATGATGTACTCCAGGGTATTCCAGTATGCAGTAAAACAGTTGGGCCGTTCCTAGCCAGTTATCCTCCAACTCCAAAGGTGGGGGTATCTAGTGTATGTATCGCATTGGCCACTCTGCTGCGGACTCACCCAGTGTCTTTCTGGGCAGCTCTCCTCCTAAATGCCGAGATATGGCCATATCACAGGTGCAGGATACACCGGCCAGTACGCTGCAACCTGCTCCGATGGAGCAAAGCTTGGCCACTCCACTCCAGACTCACTCCAGGCAGCTCTCCTCCAAGACGCCAAGACGTGGGCATGTCGATCTGCTGCAACCTGTAGGGGAAACCTGGTTGTTCAGCCTGTCAACTAGAATACGGAAAGCACTGATAGTGTGCTAAGCAGAAACTCCAAACGACATGAGCTTGTAGCAGACTAGGTTGGGCTCATAAACACTCATGGGAAAAGGCAAGGGTGGATATATGCTCTATGCTGGACCAAATAGCAGAATGAACAGAAAGGCAGAGCAATATCCGTTGTGTAAAACTTAACATTTTTTGTATCCAAACAAGTTAGTTAAATGTCCATACTCCACACCACAATGTAAAACCAACAAAGGATCAAAAACATCTGTGTAGAAGGTGCTTACGCGTTTCAGCTAAAAAGCCACAGTCATAGTTAATCTTTGGAGTGAGAAACACACTACTTATTTCCTAATCTAAACAGTCATTGGTTAAAATAAAAAATACACACAGCTGAATGATATTTACTAAGCAAGCCCCAAGGGAATACCCCCCACATTATTGTGATAATTTAAATATAAATATATATATACATTTAGATACAAGTCTTACTTATATAGGATATTTACCTCTCATTAAATCTATACCCATTATTTAAGACATTGTTTAAATATACACTAAACTACTACATATACACATTTATTTAGAGAAGAGAGAGGAATAGATAAGTGAAATTCTAACTTGTAGTAATGAAGTTATCTCATGCGAGGTCTATTCAGTGGTAGATAACAGCTATATTAAATGGCAAGCTATAGATATGGAGAAGTAAAGATAGTGAAAATAAGTACTGTGAAACCAGGTGCATCCTAAGAATAGCTCAATATATGTATTTTGAAATGCATGACATTAAGAAAAGGACACACATAAAAAATAGAGATAAAAATAAAAATATCTCTCCATAATAAATATTATACTACTTGTGGGGTATCAAACCCAGGTCCCCAGCATCATAGATAATACTGTTAACCATTGTGCTATAGCAGTACTGTTAACAAATCTAATGAAATATAGTATAGGTAATACTAACATATTATACCCTCTAATAGATATAATGGTGATCTTTTTTTTTTATTTTTATCTCTATTTTGTATGTGTGTCCTTTTCTTAATGTCATGCATTTCAAAATATATATAGTAAGCTATTCTTGGGATGTATCTGGTTTCACAGTACTTATTTTCACTATCTTTACTTACCCATATCTATAGCTTGCCATTTAATATAGCTGTTATCTACCACTGAATATACCTCGCATGAAATAACTTTATTACTACAAGTTAGAATTTCACGTATCTATTCCTCTCTCTTCTCTATATAAATGTGTATATATAGTAGTTTAGTGTATATTTAAGCAACATCTCAAATAATGGGTATAGATATAATGAGAGGTAAATATCCTATATAAGTAAGACTTGTATCTAAATGTATATATATATTTATATTTAAACTATCACAATATGATGTGGGGGGTTATCCCTTGGGGTCTGCTTAGTAAATATCATTCAGCTGTGTGTATTTTTTGTTTTAACCAATGGCTGTTTAGATTAGGAAATTAGTAGTATTTCTCACTCCAAAGATTAGCTATGACTACGGCTTTTTAGCTGAAACGCGTAAGCACCTTCTACACAGCTGTTTTTGATCCTTTTTTGGTTTTACATTGTGGTGTGGAGTATGGACTTTTAATTACCTTGTTTGGATACAATAAATGTTAAGTTTTACACAACAGATATTGCTCTGCCTTTCTGTTCATTCTGCTAGAGGGTTTGTATAGCCTGAGGAAACGGTGCTGTGTCACAGAGAAATGCATTGCTGTTGTTATAAAGCATTTTAATAAACTTTTTATTCATCATCTAGCTGCTGTTATATTTTTCCATTTGGACTCTTTTGGACCCTGGTTCCATGTGGCCTCCCACTGCCTTTCCACTGTCTCTTTCTGGTGCTTTTTTCTGACCCCAGAGGCTTTGAGTGGATATCCCTAGATTCCCATTACAGAAGGACGAGGATCACCTCTAGTACAGTGCTTTCCTGAGTGCCTGTGAGTCTGACGGACGACGTGTGGATCCGGCCAGCCTTACTTGCACATGTTGTGCATTATATCATGCGAGTACGATTCACGTCTCTTCATCATTAGTCTAGTGTGACCTATTGATCTGCACTATGTGGCGCCCTCTATTTTTTGCATTTTATATTTTTTGCATCTTAGATACTTAATAAAGTGTTATACTGTGTATTTACTCTAAATATTTCACATTCCAATGTTCTGAACAAAGGGGAATATGTTCTATGTATTTCTAAATAGATATTTCTATTTACTGTATATCTGTAGATATCTATACCTATATTAAAACATATATGTGTATATATATATATATATATATATATATATATATATATGTAACAAAGGGTAAACAGCGCTTATAGATATTCCTAGATACGGTATATAGTGGAGTTTACAGGAGCGAAATTAAACCATGTATAAACAGAAGTATATGTATAGAAAGTCTTTGATTGAAGAACAAAATGATAAGATCCACGTGTTAGTGAAGATATATTAGATACCCTTACCAAAAGTTACCTCAATCTTATGAGGTAAGTTTGCCGCATTGGAGGATGTATCTGATGGTTGGTGAATCCTGGATAGTATGATCTGTATGGTTCAGTTGCCTCTTGGAGTAAAACAAGATGCAGATCCCTTTGTATTGGTATCTTTAGGAAACTTCCTGTGTTTCTTGCCTCTTGGAGCTTTGTTTTCTTGTCTTGGTATGAACTTTTTTTCCTGTCCTCACTGTTGAGGTATATTGACAGCACATAGGTTTAGAGGTGAATTCCTAGGCATTTGTATCCCAAGCCAGTCAAAGAATATGTATATAGTCAATATCCCTTAGATGTCACAAACAATAATTTCTGCCAGGCAGATTATATAGTTTGCAAATGGTTAATCCAGTAGTTGTTGCTAGTTTGGTTAGTGACTGTAATAGGATAGTCTGTTTGTATGTTCAGATATCTCCAGTATATATGTATTAGTCACACCAATAACAAGTAACCAATATGGGGGTTTGCTTAGTGCGGTAGATAGCAATGCTGAATGTCCCTAATAGGTTAATATGACAGCATGCTAGCAATACAGATCATAAGTACAATGCATGCATGCAAAGCAAGCATTAAAAACAAACAGTTTTAAAAAGTAGTTATAAAAACAAGAGGCACCTGAACCATACAGATCATACTATCCAGGATTCACCAACCATCAGATACATCCTCCAATGCGGCAAACTTACCTCATAAGATTGAGGTAACTTTTGGTAAGGGTATCTAATACACCTTCACTAACACGTGGATCTTATCATTTTGTTCTTCAATCAAAGACTTTCTATACATATACTTAAGATTTCTTAATTTTAGAAAATGTAATTCTCGACATGTTTATGTAGAATTATGTTTTTTTCTTTTATAAAAAAAAATGTGGGCATACTTCAAGCACTTTAGTAAAATAAATGAGTCATGCTTTCTTGGGAGTGACTTCTTTATTCTTTTGAGTGATTCTATGGAAAGAGAAAAACTATGTCATGCACCACATTTTAATTTTACAGAGGTCTGTCATTTGCATTTTGTCTTGTGTTAGTTGTACATATGAGTCACTGGGTTGTACAGGGCTAAATTTACATTTTGTCATTTTATTAATTTGACAAAGAACATATATGTTTTAGTGGCATCAAAAGATGTTTTCCAAAGTTTATCCACATCTGCTTGATACATTTCATTCAGTAATATGATCAATTGCAGATTATGTCAGTGAATATCTTTCCACCAAAGCCTGACCTAAATTAAAAAATAAGACATGTACATGTAAAAATTAATGTATGACTAAATCTTCCAATACATAGCACCAAGTCCCTAAAATCCTGGGCTGAATTCCTCTGTCCAAATGTCTGCCTCTGTCTTGTCACTTACACAGTAGCATACATGTGAAACACATAAATAGAGTATGCTTACCCTCTAAAGGTCTTTGGTTCCATGAAGATGAAGTCAATACTCTTCAGTTTTGCCAATGTCAGTGTCCTATGTTTGAAATATCCCTGTGAACATTCTGCCACTGTTGCTGCTGACCCTGCCACCAGCCTTCTGTGATGTCAGTGATTGAGTTTTGAAATACCTCTCTTGCTGTGTCATGCGTGGACTTCTTTTGTTAGTGTACAGGGCCTACAAATTTCCTGTGCAGCTGTGCTTCAGTGGACGTGGTAAGGAATATTACATGACTTATTGATGTAGAGAGCATATGAGACATTTCAAAGATCAAAATAAACCTTGGTTGGCACATATTTAGTACACACATATCTCTGAGTGCATTTAAAGGGACCTCCGATCCTGCACTGTCCATTGTAAATGTATGTATCATGCTGTGCATTAGTACTGAACACTGGTCCATACATGATGCTGCTTTGGCAACACAGAAGAGTGCCTGAGAATGTGGTAGTTATGAGTGGATCCTGAAAACTCTTCAAACACATTTAAAATGTGCACATTGCAATGTCACCCAAAATGGCAATTGATAGAATGTGTTGGCAGATGTGATATGCATTTGCTGGCTCCACTGTTCCTGCAGAGCAATATGGGTGCAGTGTATTGTATCCCACATGTTAGGTATGCCCCCATATTCTAGTAGTCCCTCTTGAAATCAGGCCAAGCATCCTCTGTTTTAGGGAATCCTATGACAGGATCTCACTTGTTGAGGATGGCATTCCTACATTTCCCGATTAAGACATTGAAAGCTAACTACCGATGCTGTTTTATAAACCTCAGCATCAGTGAGTGCACATACTTTGCATGTGTGGGCAAGGCGGATGGCACATATGATTGTTTTGAGACAGAGTTTTCCATGAGCAAGTGAACAAGAAAACTCTGATCCATATTTGCATAGACAAACAGCAAAGCCAATTAGTCAATGAAAAGAACAGTGCTACACAATTGTGATAAAAAAGGCAAGAACGTCCTGTTAGGATAGGCCACGTTGGTCATAGGAGACATATTGCCTGTGATATTTGTTTAATTAATTTCTAGTACACTAGACCATTGTGACCACCTTAGTAATGATTCTTGACCATATGCAGATGAAATGTATTAAAAACATAGAAGCCATTGAAGACAAAATTGTATTTCTTTATTGCTGACGTAAGTTCTCACTTTTCTGAATACTTATACTTATAACATTGGGATAGTACACAATGTAATAAACGTGTTATTAATATAAAATGCATTTGTGTATTTTATAGTGTGGTTGCAATCTTATGACACGTTCAGAACAGTAAGTAATTTTATCTCCTTTTAAAAATAGAACTAGAAAGTTGTTGATACTGTCCTCTATGGAATATTAATATCACACAATTTTTAAAAACAACATGACATTTATTTAATAATTATTTGGAATTTAAACCAGTATTAACTCTATTTTTTTTTTTTTTTTGGTTGACAGAATATGAACAAAAATGAAACAGTGGTAACTGAATTCATCCTTCTAGGATTCTCGAGTAACAGAATTGAACAATTTGCCATTTTTTCAGTTTTCCTATGTATCTACTTAGTCATTTTAGTCGGCAACTTGCTTATCATTTCAGTATCCATTATGGACAAAAGTCTTCAGACCCCTATGTATTTTTTCCTAATTAACCTCTCTTTTATTGATATCTGCTTCTCATCAACAGTGGTTCCCAGAATGCTAAGAGACTTATTGTCAGCAAAGAAAACTATTTTATTTCAAGAATGTGCAGCACAAATGTACATTTCGTTGTCATCGGGCGTTGCTGAATGTATTCTGCTTGCTACAATGGCTTATGACAGATATGTAGCTATTTGCTTCCCTTTACATTACATGTCAATTATAAATCGATCTGCCTGTATCAGGATTGTAGCTGGGTCATGGATATGTGGGTTTCTTCTCTCTATTTCTCATGTTGTACTTACAATGAATGTAAATTTTTGTGGCAACAATCAAATAAAACATTTTGTTTGTGAAGTGCCAGAAGTCCTGGCATTAGCATGTGGTGATGTTAGTGTCATTGAACTTGTTATCTTTCTAGCTGGTGTGTTAGTACTTATGATTCCAGTTACTTTTATTATAATATCATATATCAGAATTATTTCAGCTATCATAAAAATTACCACCTCTGCTGGAAAGAAAAAAGCCTTATCAACTTGTGGGTCCCATATAATGGTTGTAACATTATTTTATGGTTCAGCAATGGCTGTATACATGAAACCTAAGTCAAAATCTTCAGACTCTGATATAATGATTACTGTTTGTTATGTGATTTTAACACCAATGTTAAATCCCTTGATTTATTCACTTAGGAATAAAGAATTTAGAACAGCCTTGCAAAAAGCAAGAAATCTGAAAATACTCTATCTATAAATATAATGTTGTTATTACATGGGTCGTTGAAGATTTTTTTTTTAGTAAATTTCTCTTGATTTTATTTAAAACTACATTTCCTTAAAGGTAATTGCCACAATAAAGTGTGTGATTGGGAGTGATAGGTACTTATAGCTAAAGGTATACTTAAAATTTGATAGATATATATCAATGAAAGATAAGTGAGCGATATAAGGATGTGAATTACTAGATAAAACTAAATAGTGTTCATTACTATATTACTATTTTTATAGCACTTGGTGAGATAATAAAGAAATTATGTAGTCACTGTGAGTGGAAAATATATTTTATAAAAATGCATATAAACAATATACTAGTTATACTAAAAACATCAATTTAAAGGGACGTCTCCCTTGTTATATAAAATTCTCAGATATAAAAACATACATAGATTATTTGACACTTTAATAGTGTTTACATATGCTGCCCCATACACAAATTTATGCAAGTGTCCGTCTCTTTGAACGTATAGGCAAGTAATTGGTGTTTGTATATCCTGCTGTATTCAGGTAGATAATAACAGTACAGAGGTGCAGTTCAAATTTGCATGAACACTTTAGCCGATGTTAATAATAAAAGAGTTATTTCTAGATAAGTATTTTCTCCGGGTGAGACAGGTTACTATACAATATTTTCTCAGTACCTGTTATTTCTCCAAACCCGTCTGCAGCGTCCGAATCCCCTTCTCACCTGGTAACTGATCAGCGCCGCATGTATCCTGGCGTCTGACGTCACAGCTTGGTATCTCGGGTAGGATTGGCTGGGATTGTTAAAAGACAGACAAATTCTTTTGAATGATGAGATGAAAACTTTTATGAAGTAACGATATTTGTAGAAGGGTCCTGCACTTAGTGCTAGATGCACGCAGGATTTTGAAGGTTCCAATAGGAGTGTGATAGACAACCCGGGTTGTTATAGTTTATAAACTGAAATCGTAAGGTATCCAGAAAAAGACAGTCTCTTTGTGTATTTATTTCACACAATTGCAGGTGCAGCAGTCACAAGGTCGACGCGTTTCGCTCAATAGAGCTTTATCAAGATCCTGGTGACTGTTGTATGATTATATTTAAAGGCATCAGTTCTTTCTGATTGGTCTTCCAATAATTGGGCTCATTTAAGGTGGAATGTATTGTTATCCATCTGGCTTATATGTATCAGTAAAGATTTAAGGTGGAATTTTTATGGGACAGCATTCTATATGTTAAATAGTTATAAACTCTACAATACAGAACATAATCAAAGAATTATTATTATTACATAATTCTATTATAGATCGAAGTATTTTGAGTATTAACTATATGGCTTCATTCAAAAAGAAAAGGTGATAGATCCATTTCAGAGTTAAGTCCATTTGGATATAATGTGTTGTATTTATAAATTAATTCAGCTTCTTTAATTAATAATTTTTTCTCTATATCTCCTCCCCTCCAGTTATTTTTTACTTTTTGTATTCCCCAATAGGAAAGATCTTTGGTGTTCCCTTTGTGGACAGTTTTGAAGTGTTTATATAGATGTGTGTCTTCAGAGCCTCGTTCTATCTGGCAAAGATGTTCTCTTATTCTGTCTCTTACCATTCTTTTGGTCTCACCAAAATAAAAGAGATCACAAGAGCATTTGAGAATATAGATTATGCTCTTATTGGTGCATCTTATTATATCCTTGATATTAATTAATTTGTCAAAATTGTTTATTTGTAAGTTTTTTAACTTTTTGCTGTGTGTGCAGGCTTTGCAGGTGTAGCATGGGAAAAAACCACTAATGTTTTTTCCTGTCAGATCTTTCTGTCTCTTCACATTTTGTTTTGGTTTTTTTAGTTCACTGGGAGCTAGTATTGATTTTAGGTTTGTTGCTTTTTTAAAAACAAATTTGGGTTGTTCCACAATAGTTTTCCCCAGAATAGTATCCTCCCTTATAAGGTGCCAATGTTTTCTTATGATGCCTTTAATTATATTGTAATCGGCATGATAATTAGTAATAAACGGAATATCAATAACATTTTCATTATCGTTTTCTTTTCTTTTCTCCTTATAAGTTAAGAGGGACTCTCTATCAGTGTTTTTAGCTCTATCAATTGCTTTGTCTGTGGTTAATTTATTATACCCTCTAGCCTGAAATCTCTCTGCTAGGACTTCTGATTGTTGTTCGAAATCTATGATTCTTGAACAGTTTTTTCTAATCCGGAGGTACTGACCTGTGGGAATATTAAGTTTCCAGGTGTTTAAATGGCAACTTTTTGAGTGTATATAACTACTACTGTCAACCTTTTTAAAGTGGGTCTTTGTTTCAAGTTCTTTATTCATAATCATTATTTTTTCTTTACTATAGTTAGAAGTGAATTTTAGACCCCAGGTGTTAAGGTTCATTCTGTCAAACATAGATTTAAGATCTTGTTCAGTACCCCTCCATATTAATAAGAGATCATCTATGTATTTCTTATAGAGCACAAGGTTTGCACCATAGCTGCCTGAGCCAAAAAAATCATCTTCCCATGCTCCCATAAACAGATTGGCATAGCTAGGTGCAAACCTTGTGCCCATTGCTGTACCTTCGGTCTGTAAATAGAACTTTCCATCAAATGAAAAATAATTGTTTTCTAATATATACGCTATACTTTTTAAGATGAATGCTCTATGTTGGTCTGACATATTTATATCTTTTTTAAGAAAAAGATCCACTGATTTTATACCTTTAGAATGATTGATCACAGTGTATAATGATGTAACATCACATGTTACTAAAAACATATCATCTTCCCATTGTACTGTCTTTAGAGTGTTAAGGACTTGTGTAGAGTCTTTCAGATAAGATTTTAAGTTCATTACATATTTTTGTAAATAATTATCTACGTATCTAGATAAGTTTGCAGATAGAGAGTTGATTCCAGAAATGATTGGTCTCCCTGGGGGGTTGACCAAACATTTATGGACTTTGGGAAGATAATAAAAGATGGGAATCACAGGGAATTTTGATGTTAGAAAGACAAATTCTTTTTCATTTAGTATTCCTGATTTTTTCCCATCTGTTAGAATCTTATCAAGTCTTTTTTTAAAAAGATTTGTAGGGTCGGAGTCTAATGGTTTATATGTTTTTATGTCTCCAAGTAATCGGTGTGCCTCTTTTAGGTAGTCACTGGTATTTAAAAGGACAATCCCACCTCCCTTGTCCGCTGGCTTTATTGTTATTTCTGCATTTTTTTGAAGGTTCTCAATGATAGACTTTTCTCTAATACTCATATTAAAAAAATTTATTTTAGGGAGGGAGCATTTTTGTATATCATTACAGACCAATTTTTCAAACGTTTCCAGAAAATTCCCTTTGGCAAAAACAGGATTAAATTTGGATTTATCCTTAAGATTAGTATGTTGAATGTTATCTAAATTTTGTGTTTTTATATTAATTTGTCTTTCAACTGGGTTTTTAAGAAAAAATCTTTTGATTGTGAGATTTCTTACAAATTTTTTAACATGGATGTGTGTATGAAATTTGCTTAATCTTGCTGTGGGGGCAAATGAGAGGCCTAGTTTTAAGATATTTTCTTCTTCCTTTTTTAAAATGTGATTACTGAGGTTGAAGATTCCCTGGTGTTCTTTTTCTACCTCCATCTTTTTGCCTCGTTTAAGTAATCCTCTCCCTCTCTTTCCTCTAAGCTTCTTTTCTTTCTTAAATTGGAATCTTGCTCCTTTTCTTTTGTATCTCTTGATGTGCCCTCCCTTAGAGGGCTCTTCTCTAAAAAAACTGGTTCCTCATTTTTGTGTTCATTACCTATAGGTCTAAATTCCCTTAAATTTTCAAAATGATTTTGGACTGGGATTTTCCAATTATCTTCCTGTCTGTAGCTATTCTGTCTATTTGTCCTTCTTGGATATTCCCATTCTCTTTGTCTAGGGTAATAGCCTCTTTCTTCATTATGTCTGAAGGAATTATGTCTAAATTCTTGACAAAAATGTTCCCTATTTCTGTATCTTGGATAGCTGTATCCTTCATATTGGGGGCGAGAATTAGTGTTATATGGTTTATCATAATTATAATTACCATTATTTGAATAGTTTCTATTATTGGTATAATTATTGCGATATGGTTGTTGTGAATCTTTTGCTATCCTATTTGTATATGTGTATTCCCTTCTTTGTTCCTCTCTATATTCTTTGGGTAATGTCTCATTAGGGTTTGTTTCTTTGTGTCCTAGGGTACTGTCATTTATATCCCTTTCCATTTTTCCCCATTTTGTCCGTAAGAGATCTTTATTTAAACTTGCCAATTTTTCCATTATGACTTTCTGTCTCTCTTTAAATTCATTACTTGATTTTTTGTCTTTTAATCTCTCTTTTATTTCTAAGATGTTATTTTCAATAATGGTTAGTGTTTCTTGTCTGGATCTTTTTAGGATATCAATCAGAGTATTTGAGGCTTTATTTAAGGTGTCAGACCATTCCTTTTGTAAAGCGTCTGAAAGTTGAAAAGTACAATTTTTGTTAATCTTTAAGCCTTTGGGGATTAAGCCTTTAGTAGTATATCTGTTTAGAAAAGTTACTTCCATTTTTTGCTTTAATTCTTTAGTCATATTAATTTCTAGGTCGTGTAACAAATCTGTTTCTCAGATGGGGCAGAATTGTTTGAGGGGGCATTATCATCTTTCATATTTAAAATTATTTTATCTCGAAAATCAAAAATATCTTCCATGTTTTTTTAAAAAAGAGGGAGTTACCTGCAGCAACTACTGAGTGAAGGAAAAGAGCTTGGTGTGGGTGTAGAGGGTTTAGTAGCGCACTACTAAACCCTCTACACCCACACTAATTGCCACAATAACACAGCTGTTATTAATATAATAAGTTAGGGTTAAGTTATCTTTGTTTTGTTTTATTATAGAGTTTACTTGACGAGAATCTTAAGATTTTTAAAATAATTGTTATTGTAGTAAAAGTCCTTATAAATTAGCATATAAGGACTCTTATACAGGGCCAGATTTATAATTAAGCATAGTAGGTATGTGCCTACAGGTGCCCTCCATAGAGGGGCACCTGTCTGTGCCTATTTTAAATACCAGTCACCTTAAAATTACCTTCCTTAAACTGCCGTAGAGAGAGCTGGACAAATAGTAAAAGCTAAAGGACCTCTAATGACAGAGGTAACTGCTTCCTGCACGTTCTATTGTTTGTTAGCAGCAGTCATGTAGAACACAAGAAAATCTAAACTACCTGCACTTATAAAAATGGAACAGCACCACAATAAGCAAGATATAAAACCAAAATCTTGTATACAATAGTTAGAGCTCAAAAGACTATTGTAGCCACCAAAAAAGGCAAGTTTACGAAGATTAAAATACAAATAGTATATTTCTTCACATATAATACAAATATACAATAAAAAAAATATATTAAAGCAGCTGCTATATTATATAGATCTCATAAACCTTAATATTTATTATGCATGATAAAAAAACATTTAAAAAGTTTTTGTAAATTCCTTATATTCAGAGTTTATGGGGTCGATTTTCCAAGTGTCTGTCTGACATGATCCACTCAAAGGATCATGTCCGACAGACATCGCTGAATGCCAACAGCACACGCTGTCGGCATTTAACATTGCACAAGCAGTTCTGGTTAACTGCTTGTGCAATGCCACCCCCTGCAGATTTGCGGCCAATCAGCCGCTAGTAGGGGCTGTCAATCAACCTGATCGTATACGATCGGACGGATTGATGTCCGTAGCCTCAGAGGCAGCAGACAAGTTTAGAAGCAGCGGTTTTAAGACTGCTGCTTCTTAACTGCTGTTTCCAGCGAAGGCTTGCACAGAAATAGGGGCATCAGGGGCCATTCGGCCCTTGATAAATCGGCCCCTGAATCTCTGCTGCAGTCAGAGATTTAATAGTATATCACTGAACATTAGATCCCTACAGCTGTTTAAGCAGAATGTAGTGAAAAGTCAGATTCTAGAAATCCATCAATCAACAAACAGTCAACAGATCAATATTATGTGAAAATTGTAGCAAAATGCCACAGCACCGTGTTTAAGTTTGCATCAAGGTTTCAGTAGTCATGTGCCTTCTCTGACATCACAGGTGAGATGGATGGGAACTAGCTGCTACCCACAATATAGTGGCATCCTGTAGTCAACTATAAGCACATTATTATTGATAATAAATAATATAAAAATAATTTATGTTCTAATTTGGGTCTACATCATATTATTGATGCTATTATAAGTTAAAAAATATGTTTTTTATAGCCCCCACAAATAGCCCCCACAAATAGTAACTATAAGTAAGCAGAGCTGTGTTTTTAGTTGGTAATATGTCTGTATAATTTCTTCATAAACTAAATACAGCGTTTACAATGCACCTTCTCATACCCTTGCCCCTGATGAAAATATAGGGCCCGAGAGGAGTCTTTATTTCACAGCTGTCAGCCGTATATATATATATATCTTACAAAAAAAGAAAAGGGAATTGACAGAAAAAAGATAAAGAGTACAGAAAAGAAAAGGATTCCTTAGCCAGCACTTCTCATGTAAAACACCATAAAATTATATCAGACTTGTAATGACCAGCACTCACACTGAACCAAACCCAAAAAAGCAAAGAATTGAAATACACTCAATTGATGAAATGAAGTCAACAATTTATTGACTAAACAAATATATTATAAAAATATATACAGGGAGTGCAGAATTATTAGGCAAATTAGTATTTTGACCACATCATCCTCTTTATGCATGCTGTCTTACTCCAAGCTGTATAGGCTCGAAAGCCTACTACCAATTAAGCATATTAGGTGATGTGCATCTCTGTAATGAGAAGGGGTGTGGTCTAATGACATCAACACCCTATATCAGGTGTGCATAATTATTAGGCAACTTCCTTTCCTTTGGCAAAATGGGTCAAAAGAAGGACTTGACAGGCTCAGAAAAGTCAAAAATAGTGAGATATCTTGCAGAGGGATGCAGCACTCTTAAATTTGCAAAGCTTCTGAAGCGTGATCATCGAACAATCAAGTGTTTCATTCAAAATAGTCAACAGGGTCGCAAGAAGCGCGTGGAAAAACCAAGGTGCAAAATAACTGCCCATGAACTGAGAAAAGTCAAGCGTGCAGCTGCCAAGATGCCACTTGCCACCAGTTTGGCCATATTTCAGAGCTGCAACATCACTGGAGTGCCCAAAAGCACAAGGTGTGCAATACTCAGAGACATGGCCAAGGTAAGAAAGGCTGAAAGACGACCACCACTGAACAAGACACACAAGCTGAAACGTCAAGACTGGGCCAAGAAATATCTCAAGACTGATTTTTCTAAGGTTTTATGGACTGATGAAATGAGAGTGAGTCTTGATGGGCCAGATGGATGGGCCCGTGGCTGGATTGGTAAAGGGCAGAGAGCTCCAGTCCGACTCAGACGCCAGCAAGGTGGAGGTGGAGTACTGGTTTGGGCTGGTATCATCAAAGATGAGCTTGTGGGGCCTTTTCGGGTTGAGGATGGAGTCAAGCTCAACTCCCAGTCCTACTGCCAGTTTCTGGAAGACACCTTCTTCAAGCAGTGGTACAGGAAGAAGTCTGCATCCTTCAAGAAAAACATGATTTTCATGCAGGACAATGCTCCATCACACGCGTCCAAGTACTCCACAGCGTGGCTGGCAAGAAAGGGTATAAAAGAAGAAAATCTAATGACATGGCCTCCTTGTTCACCTGATCTGAACCCCATTGAGAACCTGTGGTCCATCATCAAATGTGAGATTTACAAGGAGGGAAAACAGTACACCTCTCTGAACAGTGTCTGGGAGGCTGTGGTTGCTGCTGCACGCAATGTTGATGGTGAACAGATCAAAACACTGACAGAATCCATGGATGGCAGGCTTTTGAGTGTCCTTGCAAAGAAAGGTGGCTATATTGGTCACTGATTTGTTTTTGTTTTGTTTTTGAATGTCAGAAATGTATATTTGTGAATGTTGAGATGTTATATTGGTTTCACTGGTAAAAATAAATAATTGAAATGGGTATATATTTGTTTTTTGTTAAGTTGCCTAATAATTATGCACAGTAATAGTCACCTGCACACACAGATATCCCCCTAAAAATAGCTATAACTAAAAACAAACTAAAAACTACTTCCAAAACTATTCAGCTTTGATATTAATGAGTTTTTTGGGTTCATTGAGAACATGGTTGTTGTTCAATAATAAAATTAATCCTCAAAAATACAACTTGCCTAATAATTCTGCACTCCCTGTATTGCTAACCACCATGAATAAAAACATAAGCCATGGCCATGGCAATAAAAATCAACAGCTTATATGATGCTAAAGTAGTCATACAGGGGATGTTTTGAAAAAACTAGATGGTCTAACAATTGAGAACAATACAATTTTGGTAGCGATTGATGTAGAATCATTATATTCTTTGATCCCCCACAAACAAGGCCTAAAAGCTTGTGAACATTACCTTGAACAGAGAGGACCTAAATATAAAAATGATACAAAAGTTGTCTTGGAACTCTTGGATTTTGTCTTTAACAATAATTACTTCATTTTTGATGAGAAATTTTATTGTCAAATTTTAGGAACAGCAATGGGGGCCAGTTGTACCCCATCATATGCATGCCTATACTTGGGCAAATGGGAGGCCGATTGCGTACTGGATATTGCATCACAGTATGAGGAAAAACTGAAATTATGGGTGCGTTTCATTGATGACGTGCTGGTCTTATGGAATGGCACTGAAGAAGAACTGAGGGAATTTGTTGAAAAACTTAATAACAACAATTTAAATTTAAAGTTTACCTATAACTACAGCTCCACCAGCATAACATTCCTGGATTTACTCATTTCATCCAGGAATGGTGTGCTGGAAACGGAGGTTTATAGAAAAGATACTTCAGATGGTGATGATTTGAAAATAACTGAAAGAGGATATCCTCTGAAACAATTGAAACAAAGTTACTCCAAAATATGTAGCAAAACAAGGGATGAAACTTTATATAGCACTCTTCAGGAATCAAATATAGGTAAAGAGGAAATGGCAACTTTATTTGTGGCAGATGCAGTATATGTAAGAACATACAGAAAGGGAGTAGCGTTACTGATAGACATAATAACAAACATAAAATCAAAGGACATATTACATGCCGTAGTGAAGGAGTAATATATATGGTTTCCTGCTCGTGCCCCATGTCCTATATAGGCAAGACCTATAGAGAACTTTGTGATAGAATTAAAGAAGACAAAAGGGACATTAAAAATAAAAATCTGCAGGACAGTAGTGTAGCCAGAAATTTTTATACTCACCACAATAGTTCGGTAACGTCCTTGAAAGTTATAGGTCTAGAACTAATTGACTTACAAAAGAGAGGGGGCGATTTAGATAAACAGCTTTTACAAGCTGAGTGTAAATGGATTTACAATATGAACACAAAGAACCCTAATGGTTTAAATGAAGAAATAAACTTTGCTCCCTTTCTATAAAAACTGCCCTCAATTGTATATTATTTACAATTTGTGTACTATATGAAACTTTAAAAAGACATGAATATGAAATAGCACTGACCTCGTCCTAACTTTGGTTTATTTGAGGTTTATGAATATAAAACTTCACCACTTTAATACAATCATATGTGCCTCTTTTTATTGCCATATTTTATAAATAACACTACTTGTAAATACACTGTATATTTTTCTATTCAATGTTGTGACAATAAGAACATTATGACTAATGTAAAACTTAGTTGTTTGATATTAGCATAGCAATTTGACAGTCTCTTTATATTAACCACACAAAATAACCTTAGTGAACAGCAAACGTACTGATAGGAGGAGTATCACAAGCCCTAGGCCTCCACGATTAGGGTATAAATTTCCGGGAGGAAGAATATACCAGTAGCACTGATACGCTGTGAAGAAGCCGCACCGGAAGTTCCTAGCGGCGAAACACGTGTTGCGTGTTTGCACATGACTCGGGAAAGGCCGCTCGAGTAAAGGAGGAGGTTGCTGTTACAAGACATGGCCGGGTAGAAGTTACCGAACAGTAACTGGAGGAGTTTGCACAGTCCGTCATCGCATATTGGAGATAAGTGTCACGCATGGTGGAGTGGTGAGAATTAATAGAAGGCCCCTTAGATGAGAGTATATCTCTCTGTAGGACATTGCCTCAAATATTGATTCACCGCCACATATATGCATTTACAGTACTGTCTCCTTACAAGATATCTTGTCACCTATAAAATCTATGCCGGCTTAATGTTGGTCACTGCATATCTTCAGTTTATTTCATCACTGCATGCCGCTGAGCATTAACATGTTACATGCTTAACCTCTGCTGTTACTACACATACTGTGACTAACAACTGCATTTTTTTCAATGTTTGGTACGGTTAGACTGTCTAGCTGGTGGGGAATCTAGCACACCTGAAGTAAACTTTATCCCAAAGTTTAAAGAGTTATATTTAGTTGTGGTAGGTGGCGCAAACCAAGTTGCTATTCCCAATGTATCTTACTGTAAATTTGTGTGATAATATGTGGGCTCAATATATGTTAATTTTTGATGAGTACTATTTTATATTCTCTTATGGAAAAAATTGATGTCGAAACTTTTTAAAAAAAAAATATATTATACTTTATTTGATTACGGTAAATTTACCCAATAATAGTGATGCTAAAAGTACAATTAAACAAATATTATTACAAATTCCTTCAAAGTTTAAAAATTACACCGGTGTCTCTATGTATCTATGTATAAAAATGTACGTAATATATAAAAAATATATGAATATATAAAATTAAATTAAAATAATATCGTTGAAATCTTGCAATTTGTACAGTTATAGGTTTATCACAAGTTGTAATTTCTAACAAAATGTTTGTAAATACAATTTAATAGTGGATAAGACAATAGTTGCTGTATAGTTCATATAGGATACTTTGTTTCAAGTTCAGCTATGCAATTGAGATCTTATCTTAGGTAACTATATATCAAATGTAGAGGTATGTTGGTGCGATTTTTATCACACTGTGATACAAGTATACAAATTAGTACCTTGAAGTGTATCTGTTTGATATCACTTTTGTGAGATGATTGCGGTTAAATAAACGCCGCTATGCCAATAATTTGCTGGTGGCAGTTCTATATGGGCTGCTGGCGGTTAAATAAATGCTGCTTTAGTTTTCTTTTGTTAGGTGGGCTTATCTGTTTGCTGCAAGAAAATTCACTTTTGTATAAATGCTTGTGTAGTTGCCGTGGAAGCTTTGTTATCTTGTCCTTTGTCGGTCAGTGACCGATCGCCCTCTTAAGGATTTCTTGGTGGGATCTTCGTTGCGGTTAGGTGCTAACCGTTTGCTGATGTTTTTAAATATCTCTGGTTTTTCTATTCTGTGGCTTGTCTGTCGGTCAGTGACCGATCACGATGGTATAGTTGTTGGATGACCTCCTGATGTGGAATATTTGCGTGCCTCTCCGGTCCGTTGTTCCCTGGTTTCTTTGATGTCGGTCAGTGACCGATCTGGGTACAGGGTATAGCTGGTATTCTCTTTGTCTTCTCAAATCCTTTGCAGGTGTGCTCTGGTATCAACGCGTTTTGGCTGGACAGCCTTTTTCAAGATACCAGATATGGGGATTCAAGGCTATTTAAAGCTTCTATAATTTAGCAATTAAATCACTAATTGATGATATACATAAAAATCAAAAAAGGTTCTAGAATATTTCAAAATTGCTGCTTTATTATAAAACATAGGTATCCTTGGGTTTTAGTTATAATGTAGTAGGGTCACTTTATGTAGCGATAAACATTTTATATGATTACTTTTAAAATAGAGAGATATTATATATCTTAATGTCAATCACTTTTAGAGTGTTTATTTTAATCACTATATAACAAAGGATATTGTTAAAAGGTTTCTGTAATTAGAGCGTAATATTAGAGTGAAATAATTTGTCTATACTTATCGTTGTATGGATGTTTAACCATAAAGTATAGTTAAAAACGGGCCAATGGTAAATAAAAATGGTAAATAAAAAAGGTAAATAAAAATAAAAATTAGAAGGGCCAAAAGAGAGTATAAAACTATAGTAAAGAACTATATGGAATCTAAAATAGTGCTTTTAGACCATATTTAGATACATGTGTATTAATAATCTTCTAATATGTTAAATCAATATATAGCTATGCGTATTAGATTATCATGATCCAATGAGTGTGTTGTACCAATATTTTTCTAGTCTTTGAGGATATTAGTATTATCGGATGGGAGATTAGCCTTCTTGTATGAATTTTTAAAATTATTGTAGAATTTTTTTTTTTTTTAAATTTCAAGTTGTGTGTCCTTGGACTGTATAACTAAGTGGTATTTTTGTCAAATATATATATATTTTATTTTAGGATTCTATTGTATTTAATCAACTTGGTTCCTTAATGTGATGGCTTAGTTTTTATGATCTTTATCTTTAAAAAAAGCCTATGTGTTTGTTTGAATTTCAAGTGGTGTGTCCTTGGACTGTAAAACTATATACTTTTTTTTTTTCTCTTATTTTTTCTTGAGTAGTTTTATTATGTTACATCAACATGTCTTAATGGTGTGTTTTTATGATATTTATCTTATAGAATTGCATTGAGGTCTAGTTCGCTATTGAGGCCTTTTGGGTGTAGAGTTTTCATTTTGAAAATCTATTCTGCTTCATGGTATAGTAGCTTATTTTCCATATTTCCTCCTCTACCATCTGTCTTTATTTTCTTAATGCCCCAGAATTTCATGTCATTTGGGTTACCTTTGTGGAATTCTTTAAAGTGGGCATAAAGTCTGGTATTGTATTTTTCTTTTTCTATGCATCTGATATGCTCTCTTATTCTTTCTTTCAGTTTCCTCCCTGTTTGACCTAGGTACTGTAGTTTACATGAGCACTAGATTAAATAGATTTTATTGGTGTCAGTGCATCTTATGGTGTCATTAATCTTCAGTTCTTTCTGGGTTACATTAGATTTTACCTTTTTGGTTTTGTTGCTAAATTAGCATGATTTGCATACATGACATGGAAAAAATCCTAATAGCTTTTCATTGTTTAAGTTGTATTGCTGAGGGCCTGTTTTTGATTTAAATTCGCTTGGCGCTAAGATATTCTTTAAATTGGTGGCCTTTCTGAATATAACGTCAGGGCGATATTTTAGTCTTTTCCCTATTATGGGGTCACTTCTGGCTATGTGCCAGTGTTTCTTTACAATGTTCTCAATTAGTTTATGTTGACTAGAAAATGATGTGATAAATGGTATGTCATATGGATCTTTTTCTGCTTTGTTAGTCATATTGCTATCTTCTAGTAATGACCTCCTATCTATTTGTCTAACTAGTTTGTTGGTTTCTAGTAGTTGTTTGGGGTGGTATCCTTTCTCTAAAAATCTGTTGTGTAAGATCTCTGCTTGTGAGTCATAATCTGCAAGGTGTGTGCAGTTTCTTCTAATTCTTGAGAATTGCCCGTTTGGTATGTTTCTTTTCCATTTATTGTGATGGCAGCTTTTAAAATCAATATAGCTGTTGGCATCGACTTTTTTAAAAAAGGTGGTTGTAGTTATTTCATTATTTATTATAGATATTTCTATATCCAAAAAATTAATTTTTACTTTGTTATATTCATATGTAAATATTAATCCGAAATCATTGGTGTTAAAATCTGAAATGAATTGTTCTAGTAGTTCCTCATCACCTTTCCAGATAATGAATATATCATCAATAAACCTTTTGTAGAGCACGAGATTCGCACCCCATGGTGTTCCGGACAAAAATAGTTCTTCAAAGTGCCCTACGAATAAATTGGCGTTACTGGGTGCGAATCTCGTGCCCATGGCTGTGCCCCTTTTTTGCAAATAGTAATGCCCATTGAATGAAAAATAGTTATTCTTTAGAATAAACTCCATACAATCTAATATGAATTCTTGCTGTACTTTTGACATTTCTGTATCTCTTAATAGATAGGAATGAGTAGCATCTAGACCTTTTTGATGTTCTATGCAAGTATATAAAGAACTTACGTCACACGTGACTAGGATGTAATTATCTTCCCATTTTAAATTTTCTATTAGATTTAAAAAATGTTTGGTGTCTTTGAGATGTGATGGTATAGATTTCACATATTTCTGTAGGTAATAATCTGTGTATTGCGATAGGTTGGATGTTAGGGAGTCAATTCCTGAGATGATTGGTCTGCCTGGGGGGTTGTTGATGCTTTTATGGATTTTGGGCAGGAAATAAAAGACTGGTGTCCTTGGGTGATCAATGGCTAGAAATCTACTTTCTTGGTTATTAAGAATACCTTTGTTTTTTGCTGTAAGTATCATTTTGTCCAAGTTTTTCTTCATGGATTCTAAGGGGTTCCCAATCAATTTTTTATATGTTGCCTCATCTCCCAATAATCTATATGCTTCATTAAGGTAGTTTACAGTGTCCATTATAACCACTCCCCCACCTTTATCAGCTTGTTTAATCGTTATGTCTTTGTTCTCTTTTAGATCTTTTAAAACTAAATTTTCTTTTTTGGTTAGATTCCATTTTAAGTCTTTTTTATCATCTATTTTTTCAATATCTTCTTTTACCTTTTTTTCGAATATTTCTATTGCACTACCTTTTTCTTGTGTGGGGTTGAAATCAGATTTCTGTTTGAGATTGGTATGAATGTATGTGGAAGTATAGTTAATAGTGCATTCTAAATGATTTTTTAGAAAATATTTTTTAAGTGCTAGTTTCCTTGTGAACTGGTTGACATGAATTAGAGTCTCAAATTTGTTGATTCTATTGGTTGGTGCGAAGGATAGTCCTTTGCTTAATACAGATTTCTGTTCATTGTTGAGAGCTGTTTTACTAAGATTAAAAATGCCCTTTGGTTCAATTTGGATTTTTTCGTGGCTTTCTTTGGTTCTACCTCCTCTTCCTCTGTGTCCTCTAATCTTCTTTTGCCTTTTGGGGGGTCGTGGGTTTGGATTGGGCCCTCGTCTAAAAAAGATGACCTAGAACTGTGTGTTTTTACTGGAACTGCTGGTGTTCTGTGATCTTCATTTTCGTGAGTTAATGAACTGTATCTGTTATTAGTTTCAATATTTCTTTCCGTCTGGTGGTTGTGTGATTCTTTGTTTCTAGGTGAATGTGTTTTCCTCTGGTGATTTATCGGTGTTTCCCAATCTTTATGTTCTGTGTGCTGATATCTCCAGTTTGTGTGCATATTGTCTTCGTTGTGCCTGTTATTCCTATCTCTGTGGTTAGTTGGTGTTTCCCAATCTTTTTGTTCTGTGTGTTGGTATCTCCAATTTGTGTGCATATTATCATCATTGTGTCTATTATTCATATCTCTGTGTTTATCAAAACGCCTATTGCTGTGATTATGTGAATTTTTGTTGAAGTCTCTTTCATTTCTAAAATCATCATTTCTATATTGATCATTGTTTTGATTTTGATAGTCTCGTTGATTATCATTAAAATGTCTATAGCTGTAATGTGTAGAGAAATGCCTTTGTTCTCTATTTTTTAAATCATAATTTCTATTGTGATTATAATTATATCTCCAGTGTCCTTGATTCCTATAATCGTGGTTGTTTCTATATTCATAATTATGTGATTTGTGATCTCTGTGATTGTTGTAATAGTTATCAGTGTCATGTTGTCTATTGAAATTGTTTCTATTATTTCTATTGTAATCGTTGTTAGTATATTGTCTCTCATTAGGATTCCTATTTTGCATAGTGTTTCTATGATGTGATTCTTTCTCTTTGCTCATTTCGTGAAGTTTGGTATGTTGTGTTGTTAGAAGCTTCTGTATCATTCATTGGTTTTCTACTGCTGAATAGATGTTTATGGTTCTCAGATTTAGTATCAGGGTCTTGATTATCTATTCCCTTATAGTCACTTAAATCTCTGTTAAATTTCCTCCATTTTACTTCAAGAATATCTTTGTTTAAATCGCCTAATTTTTTAGCTATTTCTTGTTGTTTTGAATTTAGTGTATCGTTCAGTGTTGTCTTATCTAGTATTTCTTTACAATTTTGGATTTTTATCCCTAGGTCTTGTGTGGTGGCTTCTCTGGATTTTATGATTACATTTATAAGTTTGCTGGAAGCTGTTTCTAGAATATCATACCACTCTTTTTGATGTTCTTCATTAAGTTCAAAGGTGCAGTCTTTTATTAGCCTAAGTCCCCTTGGGACCATATTTTCTTTAATATACTTTTTAAGAAAAGCTAGTTCTAATTTTTGTTTGAT